>NC_133666.1:640200158-640344207 GCF_037893015.1 Macrotis lagotis | reverse complement strand
AGCAGGGAGCCGCCAGGCAACTGCTCCCATAGTGCTCAGCCCCCAAAGGTAAGGGAGTGGAGGGAGACTGTTGAGGTCTGTCCTCTGTTCCTGGAACAGGACTCTGGGGCTTTGACCACATTCAGACCCTAGTCACAGTCTGAGGAGTGAGCTTGTGGTTATTCACAGACTAGGAGAGCAGACAGAGCCTCCCATAAGACCTTGAAGGAACTGAAGCCTTTGGGGTATCCCAATAATACTCAAAAGTTCAGGAAGCTCCCCAAAACCAGGGCACAGACTGGGGAAATGAGTAAACAGAAAAAATGGAACTTGAACATAGACAATCATTTGGGTCCCAAGGAGGAGGAAAACACACAACCAGAAGATGAGAAAGTCCAAGCTTCTACATCTAAAGACTCCAAGAAATATACAAGTTGGGCTCAGGCTATGACAGAACTCAAAAAATATTTTGAAAATCAAATAAGGGAGGTAGTAGAAAAAACTGGGAAGAGAAATGAGAGAGCTAAAGAAAAAACATGAAAAAGAAGTCAGCAGTTTAGCCAAGGTGATCCAAAAAAGAAAATGCTGAAGAAAATAACATTAAAAACCAGTTTAGGTCAAATGGATAAAATAGTTCAAAACAGTTAATGAGGAGAAGAATGCTTTAAAAAGCAAAATTGGCCAGGTGGAATAGGAGATAAGAAAACTCTCTGAAGAAAACAAATTCTTCAAATGTAGCATGGAGCTAAAGAAAGCCAATGACTTTGCAAGGAATCAAGACACAATTATGCAGCACCAAAAGAATGAAAAACTAGAAGAAAACATGAAATATCTCATTGAAAAGCCGGAGAGATAATTTAAAAATTATTGGGACACCTGAAAGTCATAATAAGGAAAAGAGCCTTGACTTCATTTTTAAAGAATTTCTATAGGAAAATTTCCCTGATATCCTAGAAGCAGAGGGCAAAATAGAAATTGAGAGAATCCACCAATCTCCCCTGGAGAGAGATCCAAAAAAAAATCCCTCAAGAAATATTATAAGCAAGTCCCAGAACTCCCAAGCCAAAGAGAAAATATTACAAGCAGCCAAAAGGAAACAATTCAAATATCATGAAGCAACACAGGATCACACAGGATTTAGCAACATCCACATTAAGGGCTTGTAGGCTTGGAATATAATATTCTAGAAAGCAGAAGAGCTTGGAATTCAACCAAGAATAAACTACTCAGAAAAACTGAACTTCTTCCAGGGGGAAAAGATGGACTTTCAATGAAACAGATGAATTTGAAATGTTCCTGTTGAAATGACCAGAGCTGAACAGAAAGTTTGATCTTCGAGTACAGGACTCAAGTGAAGCATAGTGAGGGTACAGATGAAGGACTAATTATGAGGAATTATGTGCATTCCTGCATGGGAAGAAGATACTGACAATACTCAAATGAACTTTCTCATTTAATAGAGCAGGTGGAAGCAGCTTATATAGACAAGGCATAGGAGAGAGACAAATTTAAAGGTATATGTTTTAAAAATGAAGTCAATGGGTGAAAGGGAAATGTATTGGGAGTAAGAGAAAGGAGAGGTAGAATAAGCTAATATATTTCATGTATAAGAATCAAGAAATAATTTTTGCAATGGTATGGAAGGGAGGATAATGAAGGGGAATGAGGGAGTCTTCATTTCCATCAGAGATGGCTCAGAGAGGAAACAGCATACACACTCAATAGTGTATAGAAATCTAGAAGAAAAAGGAGAAAAATAGGACGGGGGAGGGGAGGGGGATGTGGGTGATAGAGGAGAGAGTAGATCATAGGAGAGGATAGTCAGATATAACACATTTTCTTTTTTTACTTTTTGCAAGGTGGTGGGATTGGGTGACTTATCTCGAACCATGGGGCTGGGATGTTGCTGGGTCACTGGGGTGTGATGTAGACTTGGGGTCTCTTGGCCCCAGGGTTGGTGCTCTGTCAGCTATGCCACTTGGATTCCCCACAGCACATTTTAGAGGAGAGACAGAGTGAAAGGAGAGAGAAAATATGGTAGATGGTAGTGGGGAGGAACGGATGGAGGGAATTACAACCAGCAACAGCAAGTGTGGAAATATATGGAAGTAACTTCTATGATGGACTTATGATAAAGATTGTGAGCTATCTGAGACAGAGATGATGGTTATCAAAACACAGATTGAAACATTTTTTTCTCTTTCACTTTATTTCTCATGAGCTTTTATATTTTTGTGGGGGAGAGGCATTTTGTTTACTCTTACAACAAAAATTTTTTAGCAATGTGTAAATAAATTAAGAATTTTTTTAAATTAAAAAGCTAAATAAAATAAAGTAAAATAAAATATCAAAAGTATTTTTAATTATTGGGCTACCTGAAAGTCACGAACAGAAAAAGCCTAGACTTCATTTTTCAAGAAATAATACAGCAAAATTGCCCTGAGATCCTAGAGGCAGAGGGCAAAATATAAATTTAGGGAATTCACTAATCCCTCTGGAAAGAGATTCCAAAAGAAAAACTTCCAGGAATATTATAGCCAAATTCCAAAATTTCCAAGACAATGAGAAAATACTAAAAACTGCCAGAGACAAACAATTCAACTACCGTGGGTCTATAGTCAGTATTACACAGGTTCTGGCAACATCTACATTAAGGACTCATAAGGTTTGGAATATGATATTCTGGAAAGCAAAAGATCTTGGTTTACAATGGAGAATCTACCCAGCAAAACTGAACATCCTCTTTCAGGGGAAAAAGGTAGACTCAGTGAAATAGGAGACTTTCAAACTTTCCTATTGAAACAACCAGAGCTGAACAGAAAATTTGATCTCCAAGTACAGGACTCAGGTGAATCATAGAGAGGGTGGACGAGAAGGACTAACAATGAGGAACTTAATGATGTTGAACTGTTTGTATTTCTGCATGGGAAGAAGAAACTGATAACTCATAAATTTTCTCCTTCATATGAGTAGTTAGAAGGAGCATATAAAGACAAGGCACAGGAAGGAACTGAATATAATGGTGTAGTATAGTGTAAAGATGAAATCAATGGCTAATAAAGGAAAGTACTGGGAAGAAGAGGAAGAAGCGGCTAAGATATTTTACAAAAAATTTAAGAAAATGGAGTGAATGGGGGGAGGTGAGGGGAAATGAGTGAGCTTTCATTCTCATCAGAAATGGCTCAGACAGGAAATAACATTCATATTTAATAGGTTAAAAAATCTATCTTACCCCAGAGAAAAATTAGAGGCAAGAGATGGGTTAAGGGGGAATGGGGACAGGGAAGGGGGTAATAAGTTATAGAAGAGAGGGAAGATCTTGGGAGAGGGTAATCAGATTCAGCACACTTTTGAACAGGGACAGGGTGAGAGGAGAGAGAGAATAAATGAGAGTGGGAAGGAATAGTGGAGGTAAATACAGCTAGCAGTAGCAATTATGGGGAACATATTGAAGCAACTTCTTTGGTGGACTTATGATAAAGAAGGCAGTTCATACCAGAGACAGAGCCATTGGGATCTGAACTCAGACTGAAGTAATTTTTTTCTCTCACTATTCTTGAGGTTTCTCATATTTTTGGGGGGGGGGTTTATGTTTACTCTCACAACAATATTATTGTAATAAAATGAAATTTAAAAAACAAATTTGTCTTATTTCTGACTAATCACACCCTAAATCACCCCTGCCTCTTATGGATTCCTTCCATAGACAAGTTGTTCTGTTTTCCTTTAGGATAAAATTTTTCTCTGAATTCAATGTGTATGTGTATATACCTAGACCAAGAAATCATGGGTTCCCCTGATCACCTTTACTACATAAGAAATTGTTGACTTTGGGGCAAATCACTTGTCCACAAATTGATCTTATTTTTTTCAAATATGGTGCTCTACCTTCTCTACCTTTGTGTCACTGTACTAATTATCTCCCATTCCTGGAATGCACCTCCTTTTCTCTGTTCCTTAGAATTCCAAGTTTCTTTCAAGAGCTCAAGTATCACTTTCCAAATGAAGTCAATCTGGAATTCTGGGTCATGCAATCAGCAAGATGGCAGCCTAGAAAACCTTGGAATCCTCACAACTTCTGAAATCTTTATGAAAAAGGAAATGTGTGCAAAGGTTTCAATGACATCACTTTTTTTCCATTGTCTAGGACTCCCAAGTTCCCAAACAAGTTTAAAAACAGTTTGAGAAGCAAGGTAGCTGGTGGCAAAGAAGTGAATAGAGCTCTGGCCCTGGAGTCAGGAGGACTTGAATTCAAATATGACCTCAGACACTTAATAATTACCTAGCTATGTGATATTGGGTAAGTCATTTAACCCCTCCCCCACTTCCTTACAAAAAAATCTGATAAATTATCAATGCAGAAGGTTTTCAATCCCTAATATATACACTCAACTCTTTCAATCTAGCCTCTTTTCCTTATTTTATTTATTTTAATTTTTGTTGATTTATTTTGCTTTACCTTATCTTCATTTCTCAGCAGATTCCTCATTCTCTGACTAAATCTGGTACATAGTAGGCTCTTAATACATGTTTGTTTCCTGTCTTTCCCTTTTCATCAAATGAGCCATTCCTTACAACAAAGAAAAAAAGGAAAGAGAAAAATTACAATTTAAATATCCCATCATGTCTTATAGAATATTCCACATATACAATTCCCTGCCTTTAATAAAAAAGAGTGGCCTACTTTCTCAATTCTTTTCAATGCAAACTAGTTCCTCATGATTAAAGAATATGATTTTTTATTAGATTGCTTTTTCCATTTATTCATTGGTTAAGTGCTTAGTGTCCTAAATCTGAAGTCAAGAAGATCTGCATTCAAATCCAGCTTCAGACACTAGCTGTGTGAACCTGAACAAATTATTCAGTTTCCTCACATGTAAAATGAGGATAATAATAGTATGCACCCCTTAGGG
This sequence comes from Macrotis lagotis, assembly GCF_037893015.1. Classification (NCBI taxonomy): domain Eukaryota; kingdom Metazoa; phylum Chordata; class Mammalia; order Peramelemorphia; family Peramelidae; genus Macrotis; species Macrotis lagotis. The sequence goes on along the minus strand of NC_133666.1, from coordinate 640,339,315 downwards.
TTGCTGTGAAGATTAAATAGAGCAATAAATATAAATTCTTTGCTCAGTACCTAGAACAGAATGAGCAGCACATAAATATTCATCATTAATATGTGTGTCATTATGTATATATATATATATTATATATATATATATACATATATATAGTTTTCCTGATATCGTTTACTTCTCTTCTGAGAATTTCTTATATATCTTCCAAAACTTATCTGAATTCCATAAAGTCAGTATTGTAAATTGATCAGCTATGAATGACTTAGTTATTCTCAACAAATCAATCATACCAAACAACTCTGGAGGACTTAATGATGAAAATGCCTATTCCTACCCTGAGAAAGAACTGATGATTCCGAATATAGGCTTAAGCATACTTTTTCACTTTATATTGAGGTTGGTGGGAGTTATCTAATTTTTTTGACCTATCAATTAATGGTGGGAGGTGGGAAAGGAGGATGGGAAAGAATTTGGAACTCAATGTCTTAAAAATGAACTGTTAAAAATTACATATAATTGAGGGAAAATGAAATACTAAATAAACCAAAATAGAAGAAAAATTATTGAGATATCTAAACCATAATCCCCCAAACCAGGAAGATATCTCATAGACACAAAGACATTCCTAGTCTTTTGGTGAGGAGCATCTTCAGGGCTTCTTTCATGTCTTTGTTTCTTAGGCTATATATGAAAAGTTTCAGCATAGGAGCAATCACAGTATACATCACAGTTGCTACTATATCCTGTTGGGCTGTGTGGGTAGATGTGGGGCTTAAGTAGACCCCAATGATTGTTCCACAGAACAGAGAAACCACAGTGAGGTGGGAGCCACAGGTAGAGAAAGCTTTCCATTTCCCTGTAGTAGACGGAATCCTCAACACAGTCACAAAAGTTCAAGTATAGAAGGTAAGAATGACAATGAAAGGAATGATAATTGTTAGTGCCCCTATTGTGTTGACCATCAGATCATTGATGAAGGTGTCTGAACAGGCCAATTTCCGAAGGGAACTGAGGTCACAGAAAAAATGAGGGATTTCACTATGGCCACAAAATGAAAGATGGGTCAGTAGGATGGTGTCTATCAGAGCAATGTTATAGCCCCAAAACCAGGACACAATTATAAGAAGGGCAAAGACCTTTGGGGTCATGATCATGGAATAATGTAGTGGAGCACAGATAGCTACATAGCAGTCATAAGCCATGGCAGTGAGAAGGATACTATCTATTGATGTGAACCATACAAAGAATTGCTTTGTTTCCAGATACATCATTTGCTAACATCTTGGGGATGGTAGTGGAGGTAAAGCAGATGTCAACCAAGGACAAATTGCTAAGGAAGAAGTACATTGGGGTGTGAAGGCACGAACTGATCCTAATGACCAGAATGATGAGCATATTCCCTAAACCTGAGATCGGGTACATCAGAAGAAACAAGAACAAGATTGTCTGCTGCTCAGATTGGTCCGAAAGTCCTGGGACAATGAACTCAGAGACTTCAGATTGATTTCCTTCTTCCATGATTCTGTTCCTGTGGAGAATAGCGATCAAACAAAAATTTAAAAATTCAGCAGATAAATGGTCTCCTGCATGAGATAACAATTTTAATTCATTGTTTTAAATCATGTACCAAACTTATATTTTTCATTTTAATACACCTATCTATTTGATACATTTAATAGGTGAACTGACCCTTACCTGTTTTTATCCCAGTAAAGTATAAGCTCCTGGAGGACAGCAGCTGTCTAATTTTGTCTTTATATCCTTAGAACCTAGTACATTATCTGGCACATAAAAGAGAAGCTTAATAAATGCTTTTATTGGATTGATTAACTACTGACAGTGGATTGTTGCCACAGTTAAGTTGAATGAATGCATGGATAGGAACTGTGTTAGATTTGGAGATAGAGGACCTAATTTTGAGGTTTTTTCCCATCACTCCATCCCTGTATGACCTTGCTTAAATCAATTTTCCCATCTGGTCTTCATTTTGTTGATCTGTTAATACAAGAAAGTTGATCCAAATGACTTCTATAGTTTCTTCAAGCATGAAATATATGATTCTATGAGTTCTGCCTGCCTGCCTGCCTTTGTCACCTCAAAGAAACAGTGAATCCCATTTACTGGTATCTGAAGCAAAACTCTTCCATATAAAATTGTTTGCTCTGAAGCATTCACTAATTATATTTTGTTCTGCCTTCTAAGGCAACATAAAATGATACTAAATTTTTTATCCTTTTCTACTATTTTTGAATTCTAGTTTTTAACTACTCAATAGTATTTTTCCCAAGTGCATATAATGATAGTTTTTGATATTCATTTTTATATGATTATTATTTACAAATTTTTCTCCATCTTTCTCTTTTCTTTTCCATCCCCAGGACATATACAATCATGTTAGACATATTTCCATATTAGTCATATTGTGACAGAAGAATCAGTATAAATGGAAGGAAAACAAGAAAAAGGAAAAGAACAAATTTTTCAAAAGTGAAAATACTATGCTTTGATCTGTATTGAGACCTGAAAGTGGTTGACATTTTCTTTGATCACAGAATTGTTGAAAAAAGTTTAGTCTATCATAGAGCTAAGACTATCAAATCTCCTGGTTCTTCACACTTCATTCAGCATCACTATATGTAAGTCCTTACAGGTTTTTCTGAAATTTACTTGCTAATCATTTCTTATAAAACAATGCTATTCCATCATATTCATATACCATAACTTGTTTAATCATTCACCAACTAATGTGCATCTGCTCAATTTCTATTTCTTTCCTACCCCAAAAAGAGGTGCTATAGATATTTTTGTGTAGGTGTGTCATTTTCCATTTTTTATCATCTCTTTGGGATATAGCCCATGTATGGTATTGTTAGGTCAAAGGATATGCAGAATTGAGAGTTTTTTGGTCCCTTTGCAAATATTTCCAAATTGCTCACCAAAATAGTTGGATCGGAGATGCAAAACTCTCTTCCTTGTAACAGCCTTCAAAAATAGAAGTCAGGTATTATGTTCTTCATTGATCTTTTCATCTCCAGCTTTTTTATTTCGAGTTTTTTCTGTCCGTGTATAGTGGGAGCATTATTCTAATCCCTGCTTCCATACAAATTGTATAGCTTTTCCTTTAAAGGTCTGCAAAACATCTTTGAGCCCTGATTGATTCAGAAGATTAAAAACTCAGGTTATTGACTTCTTTATTTTTTTATATTTTAGGTTTTTGCAAGGCAGTGGGGTTAAGTAGCTTGCCCAAGGTCACATAGTTAGGTAATTATTAAGTATCTGAGGTTGTATTTGAACTTCCCCTGGATCATACAGCTAGAGGGTATCTGAGTTCAGATTTGCTCTATCCACTGAAGCACCTAGCTGCCCCACAGGCTATTGACTTTGATCTCTGTCTAACATCTGGTTGCTATACACAGAGGGGTCACCAAGGCTAGGGAATCTTAGCTCAGCCAAACTAATTTTGGGGGGGTCTTCATGCCTATTCTTGTTGAATATCTTTCAAATGTTATAGCTAATTCATCTCCTTTTCTTAATTGTTGATTTCCTACAAGTTCATCATTCTATTTTAATATCAAATATAACTTAGCAGGACACCACAATGAGTCAGGTCTAACTCTAAACACATTGTATGACCTGATATCTGACTTTGTTATCATTGCTGAGTACCTTCTCTGAATGTGTTTTGATGTGATTTCATCCATTTTCATGACCATAAATAATACCACTTGTAGGAGTTCCATAAGCATTGCTATGGATTAAGTAGAACTTTCTAAGGAACTTGTGACTATAGAGGCTCAGGTGATGCAGAAGGTGAGCAGTTTCTTCAAATCAGGAAAAAAATGAATTTAAATCCTACCTCAGACATTCTCTGGCTGTATGATCCAGGACAAGTCACTTAATATCTCTGTTGTTCAGTTTTATTATCTCTAAAATGATGATGATAATAGCACCTACATCATAAGGCTGCTATGAGCATCAAATTAGTTAATATGTTTATGTCACTTTGTAAACCTTGAAGTACCATATAGATGTTCGTTTTCTTCTCCTCTGTCTTTTCTTCTTCTTCTTCTTCTTCTTCTTCTTCTTCTTCTTCTTCTTCCTGATGCTGTTGATGTTGTTCCTCTTTGTTTCCTTCTCCTTTTCCTTTTTTTGTCACCTTGTTTCTCTTCTTGTTGTTCTTGTGGTTTATTCTTGTGGTTCTTGTTCAAGATATATGAAATAAAAAGTTGTCCAATGAGCCAGCAAAAACAGTACACAAGTCCTGTTTTTGATACTTACTGGTTGTGTAACGCCAGGAAGAGCATTCAATCTCTCAGCCCTCTAGACAATTCATAAAATTCTGCGTTACAGAGATGGTGCTTAACTGCTTTGATAGAGGAATATCTCTCATCTAGGGGTTCCTTTGTTAAGTCATTTATCCATCTTGTCTGATTCTGCACAGGCTTTTTTTTAAGTTTTTTTAAGACAAGATGAATTAGTAAACCATTTTCTTTTTCAGCTCACTTCACAAATGAGGAAACTGATGCAAATATGGTTAAGTGACTTGTCCAGAGTCACATAGCTATAAAGTGCCTAATGGTAAAACTTAAGACAGGATGAGAAATCTTCGTAATTGCAAACCTGTCACTCTTTTCTTATACTTTATCACCTAGCTGCTCTCCAGGAGTTCTTTATATTAACCAAACAAGAGATTGTGTTAAGAAGATAGTTTCAGGAGCAAGATGGTGGTATGAAGCTAGTAAACCCAGAGAACACTTGCCAAAACAACTTTTAATGAAACCTCTAAATGCCCAAAGCAGCAGAAATCACAAAAAAAAGAGTGAAACAAATTCCCAACTCAAGATATAAGGGAATAACTTCAGAAAAGATCAGTAGATAAAAGGAGAATATAGTTCAGCTTAGGCAGGAAAACTGGGAAACCAGGGAAGGGCTCTTAGCTATAGTGTAACTAAGTCACAACAGGAGACTCTTATAGCGGGTCAGCAGTGATGTCCCCAACCTCAGTTCAGAAAACAAAGTATATGAACCCAGAAATGCTATTGAAACATACAGGACTGAGTCGTGCATTCCTAACATAGGGAACACAATACAAACACCTGTGACACCAGAATGGAAAATCAGGGACCAGACCCATGGTCATCAACACAAAAAGCTTGGGACTATACAATCTGTGACCCCGGAGTAGAGCTCAATTATCAAAATGAGTTAAAAAACAACAACAGCAACAAAACAAAACAAAAACTGTTAACCATTGTTAGTTTTTATTCTTATAGGGACAAAACAAAGGCCATCTCAGAAAATGAAAGCAGTGACAAAATACCTGTATGTGAAGTCTCAATGGGATTTAAATATTGGTCTCAAATCCAAAACATTAAATCAGAGAAATAATCAATTTATTCCAAAACAATTTCAACAGTGAGAACACTCCAAAAGTAGTTATAAGAGGAAAATTATCTCTGCTTACATGAATAAATTAGAGAAACAGGAGTTCAAAAATTTTGACTTGCACCTAAAAAAATAGAAAAAAGAACAAATTTAAAATCCCAATTAAATAACAAAACGGAATTTCTGAAAGTCAAAGGAGAATTGATAACATTGAAAAAAGAAAGCTATTGAGCTACTAAATAAAACTAAGAGATGATATTATGAAAAAACAATAAAATAGATCAACTTTTGGTTAATCTGATTTAAAAAAGAAAGAAGAAAATCAAATTACCTGTGTCAAAAATGAAAAAGGATGAAATTACCAACAGATTCAGAACTATTTAGTTGAAGTATATGCTGATAAATCTGACAATCAAAATGAAATTGATGAATATTTACAAAAATAAAAATTGACTAGATTAGCAGAAAAGAAATAATATGCTTTAGAAATGCCATTTCACCAATATGACTAGAAAGGAAATGATCCCATAAACAGGAAATGGAGGGGATGTGGGAAATCTGGGACACTATTGTATTGTTGGTAAAGTTATGAACTGATCCAACCTTTTCTGGAGAGCAATTTGGAATTGCGCCCAAAGGGCAATAAAAATTTGTATACCCTTCATCCAGCAAAACACTACTGGGTCTGCATCCTGAAGAGATCATTAAAAAGTATTTAAAAATCCCAAATGTACAACAATATTCACAGCAGCTCTTTTTGTAGTGGCAAAAAATTGGAAATTAAGGTGATGCCTATCAGTTGAGGAATGGCTGAACAAATTGTGGTATATGTATTTGATAGAATACTATTGTTTTATAAGAAACCATGAGGGACAGGATTTCAGAAAAAAACCTGGAAAGTCTTGCCTGAATTTATGCTGAATGAAATGAAAAGAACCAGAAAAGCATTATACACATTAACAACCATATGGATGATGATCAACTATGATGGATTTGTTCATTTCAGTAGTACAATAATCAAAGACAATTTTAAAGGACTAGTGATGGAAAATCCCATCCATATCCAGAGAAGTAACTGTAGAGTTTAAATGAAGATCAAGGTTTATTATCTTTAAGTTTTAAAAGTTATCTTATGAATTATGTCATTTTTCCTCTCTAATGTTTTCATTATTCCAGTTGGATCTGATTCTTCTCTCACAACATGTTTAATATCTATGTATGTTTAGCATGACTACAAATGTAGAGCCTATATCAGATTGCTTTCTGACAGGGGGAGGGGAAGGAAAAGGAAGGAGAGAGAAAAATTGTAAAACTCAAAACCTTGCAGAAAAAAATTGGTAAAAACTATTGTTTTATGTAGTTGGAAAAACAAATAAACAAATGAAATGGTTTGCAGTTTGAATCTTACAAAAAAATGTCACTTCAGAAAAAAAAAGAAATTGAACAAGTCATCAATGAACTCCCTAAGGGAAAAAACTCCAGGGCCAGATGAATTAACAAGTGAATTGCACCAAATACTTAAAGAAAAACTCCAATTATATGTAAATTATTTGAAAATATAGGGTAATGATTCCAGCCATATTCCTTTTATGACACCAATAAGGTGCTGATACTTAAAACAAGAAGAGTCAAAACAGACAAAGAAAATTGTAGACCAATCACTCTAATAAATATTGACACAAAATTTTAAATTAAAATTTTAAGAAAGATTATATCAAGTTATTATTAGGATAATATGCTATGATTAGGTAGTAATTATGGCAAGAATGCAGAGTTATTTCATTATTAAGAAAACAATTAGTATAATTGAGCATACCAATAACAAAATTTATGGCATCTCAATAGATGCTAAAAAACTTTGCCAAGATACACTGTAAAGCATATATAGGAATAAATGCTTTCCTTAAAAACATGAGCAGTATCTATCTAAAATTATGAACAAGCATTATATGTAATGAGGATAAATTGGAAGCATTCCTAATAAGGTGAAGCAAGGATTCCATTATCACCAATATTATTCAGTACTGTATTGGAAATGTTAGATTTTTCAACAAGAGATAAAAAAGAAATTGAGGGAATTAGAATAGGAAATGAGGAAACTCTTTACAGATTATATGATGGTATATGCAGAGAACACTAGAAAATCAATGGAAAAGATACTTGAAACAATGATAAAAGTCCATCAATATTTCTTTATATGATCAACAAAGTCCAACAACAAGAGATAGAAAGAGAAATTTCATTTAAAGTAACTATAGACAATATAAAATAATTGGGAATCTACTTCGCAAACCTAGAATCTATATGAACACAATTACAAAACACTTTTCACACAAATAAAGTTAAGAAAATGTCAATTGCCCATAGTTAGGACAAGCTAATATAATAAAAATGACAATGTTACCTAAATTAAATGATTATTCAGTGTCATAGCCATGAAACAGCCAAAAATATTTTATAGACCTGGAAAAAATAGTAACAAGATTCATTTGAAAAACAATAAATGGTTAAGAATTTCAAGGGGAATCACTGGAAAAAATGCAAAGAAAAGAACCTAGCCATACCAAATCTAAAACTATACCTTAAAGTGGCAATCATCAAAAATGTCTGGTACTAGCTAGCTAAGAAAAAGAGAAGTGGGTCAGTGGCATAGATAGGTTACAAAAGAGACAGAAGTAAATGAATATGATGAACCCAAAGACTCTGGATTCTGGAACAAAAACTCACTATTCGATCAAAACTGCTGGAAAAAGTAGAAAATTATATGACAAAAACCATACATAGACTCACATCTCATACCCTATAGAAAGCTAAGGTCAAAATGAGTTCAGGATTTAGACATAAAGAGTGATAGCATATGCCAGTTTCAAAAACAATTAGTCTATCTTTTGGATCTATGGAGAGGAGAAAAGTTTATGATCAAAGAAAAGATAGAGGGGCAGCTAGGTGGTGTAGTAGATAAAGCATGGGCCCTGGAGTCAGGAGTACTGGGGTTCAAATCCGGTCTCAGACATTTAATAATTACCTAGCTGTATGGCCTTGGTCAAGCCACTTAACCCTGTTTGCCTTGCAAAAACCTAAAAAAAAAAGATAGAGAACATTATGAATTGCAAAGTGGATGATTTTGAGTAAGTTGAATTAATAAAAGTTTGGCACAAACAAAACCAATGTAGTCAACATTAGACATTAGAAGGAATGCAGAAATCTGGGGAAAAATATCCACAGTTAGTGTTTCTGATAAAGGACTTATTTCTGAAATATATAGAAAACTGACTCAAATTTATAAGAATACACATCATTCTTTAATTGATATGTGGTCAAAGGATATGAACAGGCAATTTTCAGATGAAAAATCCAAACTATCTGTATTCATATGTAATATGGAAAAAATGCTCCAAATTATTATTGATTGGAGAAATACAAATTAAAACAACTCTGAGTTTTCACCTCACATCTAAAAAAGGAAAAGTGATCATTGCTGGAGAGGATGTTGAAAAACTGGGAACCAAATTCACTTTTGGTGGAGTTTTGAACTGATTCAAACAATTTGGAGAATAATTTGGAACTAAACCCAAAGGTAACAAAACTGTATATCTTTTGATCTAACAATGCTATTTATTACTAGGTCTGTATTGCGAAGAAGTAAAAAGTGGAAAAGACCCACATGTATAAAATTATTTATAGCAGCTTTTTCTGTAGTGACAAAGAACTGGAAATTGAGGGGATGCCCATCAATTGGAGGATAGCTGAACAGGTTATAATACAAGAATATTATGTAGCATTATTGTACTATGAGAAATCATAAGCAGCCAGACTTTAGAAAAGCCTGGGAATATTTGCATGAACTATTGCTGAATGAAGTAAGCAAAGTAAGAAAATAACATACAAATTAAGAGCTCCTTTTAGTAGTTAGTGAACAAAGACATTCCTGAGAGACATGTTATGAAAAATGACATCTACATATAGAAAAGAAAGAAACATTGTGGGGTCTGTATGTAGCACAGAGCATACTATTTTCGCATTTTACATTTTCTTTTTTAAGTTTTTTCTTCTTTCTCATCTTTTTTCTACTTTATTCTGATTCCATTTTTATAAGATGACTTATATGGAACTATCTTAAACATGATTGTGCATGTGCTACCTGTCTTAGATAGTGTGCTATCATTGGGAGAAGAGAGGAAAGGGAGGGTGATAGAAAAATATGGAAATCATAAGCTTGCAAAATGATTAATATTAAAAACTACTTTTTCCTGTAATTGAAAATAAAATAATGTGTAAATGGAAAAATTGTTTACCTAAATGAGATTTGGATTTCAAGATCAAGGTTATTATATACATATCTAACTGTGATTTTTTATAATATGTATTTATAATATATATATATATATATATAGAATGAGTATTCATAAGTTTATATACACAAACACTTGTATCATAGGTATATAAACATAAATATATACACATATATGTATATACTATAATAAAAAATGGAACTCGGCCATGAAAGAAATCAATCAAAAATCACCATACATTTACTAAGCAATTACTATATATGAAGAATTGTGCTAAGTGCTGAAGTCACAAGGAAAGGAAATAATGCTTCCTAAACTCAAGGTGCTCATTGTCCAGTAGGGAAGATAATATGCAAATAGCTAATTGCAAACCAACTAAATAAAGCATGAAATGGAAAGAATCAGCAAAGGGAAGATGTTTTAATGTGTGCAAAATGTTCTCTTGGTTCTGCTCCCATTGCTCAGCAACATATTGTGAAATTCTTTCTATGCTCCTCTAAAGTCCATCCATTCATGGTTTCTTTTTTTTAGTTTTTTTTGCAAGGCAATGGGGTTAAGTGGCTTGCCCAAAGCCACACAGCTAGATAATTATTAAGTGTCTGAGGCTGGATTTGAACTCAGGTCATTCATGGTTTCATATAGAGCAAAACTACTCCATAAAATTCATATACCCCAACTTGTTCAGTTATTCCTCAATTTATGAGCATCCCCTCAATTTTAAATTTATCACTATTACAAAAAGAGCTGCTATAAATATTTTTGAACATGTGAGCCTGTCCCAATTTTAACTACTTTTGGATATAAGTCTAATAATAGTAATATTGGATCAAAAAAGTATGTGATCAGCTTTAATACTCTTTGGGCATAGTTATATATTGCTCTCCAGAAAGGTTGGATCAGTTCACAACACCACCAACAATGTATTAATGATGTATTCTTCCCAAAATTTCATTGATCATCTACCCTTTTAGTCATCTTAGCCAATCTGATAGCTGTGAGGTGATACCTCATAGTTGTTTTAATTTGCATTTCTCTAATCAATAACGGCGTGGATCATTTTTTCATAAGATTATATAAAAACTGTCTGTTCATATCAGATTCAACTGATTATTTCTTGATCTGTTAGTTGGTCTATGGTATCACCCTTTAAGTCCTGTACCCATTTTTGAACATATTTTGGTATAGGGTGTGAGATATGTGTTTATGTCTAGTTTTCACCATACTATTTTCCAGTTTTCCCAGCAGTTTTTTTTAGAATAGTAATTTCTTATCCCATAAGTTAATATCTTTAGGTTGTCAAACAACAGATTACTATTGTCATTTACTATTGTATCTTTTGTACCTATTCTAATCCACTGGTCCATTACTCTGTTTCTTAACCAGTGTCATTCAATTTTGATGACTGTCAATTTGGAGAATAATTTTCAAGGTAGGTAAATGTAGGTTACCTTAGTTTGGATTTTTTTTCATCAGTGCCCTTAATATTCTTGACCTTTTCTTATTCCAGATGAATTGTTCTACTATTTTTCCTAGCTCTGTAAAAGTTTTTGGTAATTTGATTGGTATGGCACTGAATAAGCAATTTGATTTGGGTAGAATTGTCATTTTTATTATATTAGCTTGACCTAATGATGAGTAATTGACACTTTTCCAATTGTTTACATCTGATTTTATTTGTGTGAAAAATATTTGGTAATTGTATTCATACGGTTTCTGATTTTGTCTTGGGAGGTAGATTCCCAAGTATTTTATGTTGTCTATAAGTACCTTAAATGGAATTTCCCTTTTTTCTCTTACCCTTGGTCTTTGTTGTTCATGTATAGAAATATTAATGATTTATGAGTAATTATTTTGTATCCTGATACTCTGCTGAAATTGTTCATTGTTTCAAGTAGTTATTATGTGAATTTATAGGGTTCTCAAAGTACCATCATATCTGCAAAGAGTGAAAGTTTTGTTTAATCCTTGCCAATTCTAATTCCTTCAATTTATTTTTCTTCTTATTGCCAAATATTACATTTCTAACACTACTTTAAATACTATTGTTAATAATGGGCATTCTTGTTTCACCCCTAATCTTATTGGAAATATCCCTAGTTTATCCCCATTACATAGATACTGCTTATTATTTTATGGAAAAACTCCATATATCCCTATACTCTCTATTGTTTTTAATTGGAAAGGATGCTATATTTTGTCAAAGGTTTTTTCAGCATCTATTAAGATAATCATATTATTTGTCAGTTTTTTATTAATATTTGAAATTATGTTGATTGTTTTCCTAATACTAAACCATCCCTGCCTACCTGATATAAATCCCTCCAGATCTTGGTTTATCACCCTAGTAATAGCTTGTTGTAATCTCTTGGCTGAAACTTTATTTAAGATTTTTGCATCAATATTCATTATGGAGATTGGCTAATAATTTTCTTTGTTTTGACTCTTCCTGTTCTTTGCATCAGCAACATATTGCTATCATAAAAGGAATTTGTCAGAATTCTTCCTATTTTTAAATAATTTATGTAGAATTTGGGTTAATTATTTCTTAAATATTTGATAGAATTCACTGGAAAATCCATCAGGACCTGGAGACTTTTTATGAAGGTAAAATTGACAAAATTTAGGAAGATTGAAGTGAATAAGAGACAGTAAGGAGAAAAAAGAGCCCAAAGTCGATATCTTGTGGACTTGGGAGGATAATAGTACTTTTGACACTATTAAGGAATATTAGAGAAGGAGAGAGTTTGGGAGGAATGATAATTGGTTTAATTTTAAACATGTGGTTATAGGACATTAATTTCTAGATGTCTATTACATGGTTGAAAATGTGAGGCTGGAGGTCAAAAGAGAAGTATGGGCGTGATCAGTAAATTTGAGAATTATTGACACAAAGATGGAATACATGGGAGCTAATGAATTACCAAATGAAACAGTGTAAAAAGAGTAAGAAAAGAGGCTTCTGCACAGAGTTGTATGGAAAAATTGTAATAGAAAAATGGATATTAATTTGTTTTCCATAAGAACACTAAAACATTTTTTTCAAAAATTTTAATAGCAGAAGGAATGATAGGTACTTTATCCTGTTCTGCTACAATTTAGATTTCTTCTATACTTTGAAAACTTCTCATTCCATATAATTTTGAATTTCTAAATATTTGGAGTGGCAACAACTAATAAAAATTGTTCTTATTTATTTGTGGATCAATGTTATGTCTAAATGGTTGTAGACAATGACTCTGGTTGTGATAATTGCCTAGTAGAGTAGTTTATTTGCTGAATTTTCAAAATGAAAAAAACAAGAAATAAAGGTCCAAGAGATATCAAAACATTCACTTTGATAACATCTTACTTTTTAACATGGAATTCCCTATGCCTGGAATACAAACTGACTGAAAATCTCTATCTTTTTGAAGTATTGGTAAAGTGATTCCTTTCATTCCTTGTCTTTCCTAATCCCTTTTAATTGACAGAATTTTTTCCTCAAAATTTCTTTGTGTTACTTTGGATATAATCAGTCAGTCAATAAACATCTGTTAAGCACTCTTATGTGCCAAAATGCTATGCATAGTACTGGAAATACAAAATGAGATAAAAGGTAATACTTGCAAATTAAGAAATTTGCAATCTAATTGAAAAGCAAACGTGAACAACTGTGTACAAACTATATAGGGGAAGAAAATAATCAACAACAAAGAAGACAAAAGAATTAAGAATGATGGGGAAATACTTCCTGTAGAAGAGAGGATATTTTTTCCTAATACTAGAAGGAAGTCAGGGAAGGTAGAAAGTGTTGAGGATAGAGAACATTCTATGCATGAAGGACAGTCAATTAAATTCTCCAGAATAGGAAAATGTAGTTATCTTGTTGACAAACAAGGGGATGGTTTCTATTTATATATTTGTAGATATGTTCCATTCCTGACCTCATTCCAATCTCTCGGTGGAATGCAAACTTATTGTGAGTGGGGAATATTTTCCTATTGATTTCTTTTGCTAGCACATAATACAATGCCTAATACTATGACACAATAAATGCTTATTCAATTGAACTTCCTGGAATCACACAGTCAATATGTGTCTGATGAATTGAATACAGATCTTCCCAATTCCAAGTTCAGCTCTCTATTCACTCCACCAAGCCTTGAGACTTACGTCTGCTTTAACCCCAAGGAAAGAGACAAGTGGCAATTAATTATTTCATAAATGGGGGAGGAGGTGGAGAATCCCAATGGAAATTCAGAAAACTGCAATTTTCCTAACCATTTTAGGCAATTGGATTTATCTCTAAAGTTTAAATTTTGAGGAAAGGAGGCAATATAAGTGTCCTATAAAGTTCATTGGAATGAAAATCAGTGCTACAGTTCCAGATATGTTATGAATGCACCATGGTACCTTGATTGGTTCCCTTTATGATCTTTAGGTTCTCCTATTATTATATGAAAAAACTGAAAATGTGGACTATAAGGATCCTTTAATTTTGTTATAACCTCCCTTTTCTTCAGATGATCAAACAGTAATATTCTCTCTCTTGTTATATAGTCTCTGTTATTATAGTCTTTTCTAATGTTCTGAGAGTCCTGCCTACCCCCAGATTTGCTTTTGCATTGTTCTACCTGTCTTTGATATTCTATATTCCAAGCATCTTTTAAACTGTGATATTCTATATTCATCAATCTTCTTTGTTCTTTATAGAATGTTTTTATAAATGGAATCCATGGAATAGCTATCAAAGTTTTAATATTTATTAAGCTTTAAAAAGTACTAAGACTTTTAGGATACTATGTATTTTATGAACTTTCCAATTTCAAGCGTTTTATGTTTCCATATTCTAAGATCCTTCCCAGTTCTAACATGTAACATTCTTGAGTCCCTCCTACTTCTGACATTATATGTTCTGTGTACTAAGAGGCAGCCAAATGGAGCAGTAAATAAAATTATGGACCAGGAGTCAAAACGTTTTACTAGCTGTGACTCTGGATATTCTTTAACTTAAGGTTGCCTCAGATTTCACAAATGTAAAATTGAAATAACAATAGCACCTACCTCCCTAGGTTATTGTGAGAATTAAATAAGATAAATATTTGCAAATAATTATCACAGAGACTGGCAAATTCTAAGAACTTGTTTCCTTCTTTCCTTGTGCCCTTGCTTTTTTTCTCCCTCCCTACCTGCACTGATATTCTTGGTTTCTATGTTCTGATTTTTCCTCCAGTTCTAATATTCTTGGTTTTATTGTCTAAGGTCCTTCCCAATTTTGATGTTTTGTGTTGTTTTTTAAAGTCCCTCGAGAGCTGACATTTTATATTTGTGTTCTATGGTCTGTGTTCTATGTTCCAGGTTATCTCTACTTCAAGCATTTTATGTTAAATTTTAATTTTTACTCTTTAAATTTTATCCATTTATTTGGATACCTTCATTACTTTTCAACTTATACATTCTAAGTGACCTCAAAGCTCTCGCATTCACCATTCTAAAGTCTCTTTCAACATTTAATTTCTATTTTTGATAAGATTCCTTTGCAGCATTATATTATACAATACTTCCCTTTGAAAATGAACAGAATGTCTCCTCTACAGTTTCACTTACTTGGAACTTTTTTTATTTGGGTCTTCTGTTCTTTTTCTGAGGGACTAAACTTCATTGCCTTCCCTTGTTCCCTTCCCAAAGATGAGATTTCCAGTAAGAAAAGGAGCCCAAGTTGTTGTTCATCCAAGAGAAAGCAGCCATTAGACACTGGTTGAGGTGGCATACATGAGAGCAGGATTCAGCTTTGTCTCCTCAGAGAGATATGTGTAGGTAATTGTAGGTTCTAGATCCCCTGGACCTAGAGTTTTAATTCCCTTAACACCCTGTTAAAAACAAAGATCAAATGATTAATCATTTTTCACTCTAGCTCCTTAAGGTTCAATTTGTTTTGGGAGGAGTTTGGCCTGAGTTCAATTTTTTTCATATTACTTCCTAGTTGCTGGGCTTTCCTTCAAAAATTTTTATAGTGCATAGAGCTGGAAAATCCTTTAGAGTATAGGATGTCAGAGCTGGGAAAGCACTTGGAGTATATAAACCAAAAAATCCTCAAATTGAAGGAGATGAGAACTTTTTTTCTTTTAAGTTCCCTGAGATGAGTAGCAGGGTAACAGTTGGAGTCAGGAAGCTGGGAGTTCGAATCCAATCTCAGATACTTGACACGTACTAGCTGTGTGACCTTTGGCAAGTCACTTAGCCCTGATTACTACACATCCAGGGCCATCTACAGTCATCTTGATCAATGTCTGGCCACTAGATCCAGATGATACTGGAGGAGAAAGTGAGGTTGGTGACTTAGTAACTCCCCATTCAAATCCGATTCATGTGCTTGTCTTGGCATCATTTCCCTGATGTCATGGTCTTCTTCAAGAACAAAGGACAAACATCATCATCATGATTCACCCACCTTGTATGTGTCAGAGAAGGAGGACTTTATATATCTAGGTCTTTATGGCTCCATAGTCAATTCTCTAATCATTATGACAGACTGTGTAGGGCATAAGAGATGGAAGATATTAACTTAGATCATAGAATATAATATAGCTGAGAAATAGAATATAGAGCTTAGAGCAAAGAAAGATAGAACTAAAATAAATATTAAACATAAAATGTCTGAGCTGAAGAAAGCCATAGTTATAGAGAATAGGAATTTTTCACCCTTTTGAGTTTTACAAATTTACCCCTATTCTTGCTTCCCTCCCCACAGAAGGCAGTCTGTTAGTCTTTACATTGCTTCCATGGTATGCATTGAGCTAAGTTGAATGTGATGAGAGAGAAATAATATACTTAAGGAAGAAAATTAAAGTATAAGAGATAGCAAAATTACATAATAAGATAATTTTTTAAAATTAAAGGTAATAGTCTTTGGTCTTTGTTCAAACTCTACAATTCTTTCTCTGGATACAGATGGTATTCTACATCTAAGATAGCCCCAAATTGTCCCTGATTGTTGCACTGATGGAATGAGTAAGTCCATCAAAGATGATTATCACCCCCATGCTGCTGTTGTTAGTATGTTCAATGTTTTTCTGAGGCACCCTGGGGCTATTCTCAGGAGGCTGAAGTTTCTTCACTCTGGTGGGGACGCCCCTCTAACCCCACTATTTTCCAGGTTACCTTGGACTGGAGAATAACCTCACTGGATCTTTCTGTGGGTTCTTTCTCTTGAAAATTTAGTTAGAGTCATTATTTTAAGATTTTTGAAATATTTTAGAGAGAGCACCTAGGAGAGGCTCTTTTCCTGCCACCATCTTGGCTCCACCCATCCATTTATATTTTTAAAAAAATATAAGAAACAGGGAGGGCTAGGTGATGTGGTGGATAGAGCACTGGCCATAGAGTCAGGAGGTCCTGAGTTCAAATGCTACATCAGACACAATAATTGCCTAGTTGTGTGGCCTTGAGCAAGCCACTGAACCCCATTGTCTTGCCAAAAAAAACTAAAATAAAATATAAAAACCAAAATTTTCTAAAATGTAAATAAATGCTTACCATATGTCAAAGTATGTTGAAGGAAGAGGGGATTTGACAACAGAGCTCTTATCTTTTACTTTTTCATCAATATGCCTGGATAAGTGCAATTATAGATTATATTATAAGTCATATATATATATAATTAGATTACATATTTGTATAGATAGATATGATTATATCTACATAGCCAAATTTACCTTAACAAAATTGAGATATGACTAAAAGATTTATGCAAACAGATTCTGGAATTATGTCCAAAGGGCAATAAAGTTGCTCATAACCTTTGATCCAGTAATACCAATAGTAGGTCTATATCCCAAAGAAATCATAAAACACTGGAAAAGTCTCACATGTTTAAAATATTTATAGCAGCTTTTTTTATTGTGGCAAAAAATTGGACTTTGAGGAAATACCCATCAATTGCAGAATGGCTGGATAAGCTATGGTGTTTGTTGTGTTATGGAATACTCTTATTCTATAAGAAATCATGAATGGTCAGACTTTAGAGAGACATGGAAAGATTTGTATGAACTGATGCTGAGTGAAATGAGCAGAACCAAGAAAACATTGTACACATTAACAATATCATTGTGAAATGATCTACTATGATAGATGTAGCTCTCGACAGATCAGAGAACAAGGACAATCCTGACACACCTGCTGTGGACAATGCAATCCACATTCAGAGAAAAATCCATGGTATCTGAATGCACAGCCAAGTATACTATGTTCCCTTTTTACAAACTTCTTTTATGTTTTTTCATTTCTCATGTATTTTTTCTTTCTCCTTAGTTATAATTTCTCTTTCATAGCATGACTTATATGGAAATATGTTAAATCAATTGTACATGCACAACTTTTAACAGTTCATTTGCTTTCATGAAGAGTGGAGAGGGAAGGAAGAAGAGTAGAAAAAATGTGATACTCACAAATTTGCAAATCGATGAACGCTAAAAACCATCTTTGCATGTAATTGGAAAAATAAAATAAAATTTCAATAAATGGCTCTAGAATGAAAAGACTAAAATGTGAGCATAAGTTTAACAGGATCAGAGAAAACTATTCTATTTCCTTTCTCTATGTCTTTCACTAGAGAGTCAATGGACCTCTTGCATTTCCTAGACTGTCATGCTATTCACTGAAGCAGAGCACCTTTTGTTCTAAATTCCTCCATTTCATATAATATTTACATAGGATCAAAGATATAGAGCTGAAAGAGATCTCCAAAGTAATTTAGAATAAGCCCCTCATGAAAAAATAGGCCCAGGAACATTTTCTTTCTTTCCATATGACTTGAATTGATAACTGTAAGAAAAAACTCAGCATTACCTTTTATTTTTAGAGCCCTCATAGGAAAAAAATAGAAGGGAATAAATATGGGCCTTAGATCTGATTCTGGGACAGTCACATGGTTACAAGATAGAGAATGGACATTATCTGCTTTTTTACTAGGCTTCTCACTTTTCTAGTGTCATTTTCTCAGAAACATCCATGAAATAATCCCATAAAAGGAAAACAAACAAACAAACATATATAAAAGAAGCAGAAATGTTTAAAAGGTCTTTGAAATTTTTTTTAACTATACAGAAGAGAACAAAAGGACAACCACAAAGAATCATAGATAAAGTCTGACTCATGTGTCAAACAAGATGGAATGCAATATTTTCTGAGAACTTCATGATCTCTCAAACCTCTCCAAAATAGGAATCATGCAGAGATAAAGTAATTTCAGCTGTTTCTATGTCTGGGACTAAAAGAACACAAATAAGAGTAAAAAAATCTGGAACGAACAGCAAAGAATTCAATATTCTCTAAATTCTAATGAACACTCAATCAACACCCCTCCATCACTGACCACCGTATTCCTGGTATTAAGGTTGTACAAGTCAATCCACAGATGTACAACAAGAACTACTTCTCAACCCCAATCCCATTTCCTTCTTGTACACGTGGCTGTCTTCCATGCCAATGGGAAAGAGAACTGAGGATCAGAGGGAATGGGGCAAAATGTTTTATGAGGGGGAGTTGTATGACTCTCCACTAAGCCTGAAGGAAATAGGCCATCATCTAGCTGTGGCATTATCTATCTCTTCACAAGTCACTTGAGACGGATCTAGACTTGTATAATGTGAATTAATTGATGATTATGGAAGTGGGCTGAGACAATATAAACCAAGCTCTCTGGGGAACCCATAGAAGGGATGTAGTCAAAAAGTGAGTAATAGGAGAAAAGAAAGAAAAATGGATAGAAATTATCTGAGATCTCAAGACAAAAACTCAAAGACCCTGAGTAAAAACAGATAAAGCAAAAGGGAAGATATTAACAACAGAAAGAAAAATGATGTCAAGATCTATTAAGAATTCAGATATCTAATAAGAAACACTAAGAAACACTGCAAAACAAAGAATAATGACTCACTATTTGATGAGGTAAAGGAGTTTGGGGATTTTGAATATACCATGAAACCAGAGCATTGTGTTTCTGAAAGTTTGAAAGGAAAAATAAGAATTTCTAGAACAGAATTGATGTCCTGCACAGCAGAAATAATTGAAATCATTTGGATCCACAACTGTATAGGACAATTTGGATTCATAGTTGCATGGCTCACCAAAGAAACAAGAGGATAGATTGGGAATGTCTGGATCATTGTCTAAAAGAAGAAAAGTAAAAAAAAGCAATAAATTTAAAAGAAAATAAACTTTTCTTGTAAACAAAACATATTAATTTTGAACATAAGATGCACAACAATTTAAGTATTATAATTCTCCCAGAAAAGCATGGCACGTCAAAATCCTGAACACCATATTTCAAAACGTAATCCTAGAAAATTGCCCAGAATTTTTGAGTAGCAGGTGGCAATTTTCTTTGTTTGAAATAATTCACAGATCACCTATAGAGATGAAAATCAAAGATACAAACTCCACCATTCACAAGCAAGTTTAACAGTTCCTTTGAGATATAAATTCTTCAAACTAGGAGAAAGATCTTCACATATAAATGGAAGGAAATTCAAATAACAAGACTATTATTTTCTCTTTGATACTCTCTTCCATTTGGGTTGTCATAAATGTATTCTTTCATGGTTCCCCTCTTACCTTTCAGATTGCTCTTTCTAAGTCTCCTTTACTGGATCTCCATCCAGGTTCTTTCTTGTCTTCTCCATCTATATCTTTTCACTTGGTGAACCTATGAGCTCTTATTTATCAATTGTAATCTTTTCTGATGATTCTCAAATCTGTCTTCCAACCCTTCACATCTAGTATTTATGAAAGTATATAAAGACAATTTATAGAAAATTGAGTTTAATTTATAAGATGTCAAGTCATTCTCTAATTGATAAATGATCAAAGGAAATGAACAGGCAGCTTTCAGACGAAGAAGTTAAATCTATTTATAGAAATATGAAAAAATTCTCCCAATAATTATTAATTAGAGAAGTGCTAAGTTCCGAGGTAGCACAACTCAACTGTCAAATTGACTAAGATTACAAAAATGAAAAGTGATCAATATTTGAGGGGATGTGGGACAACCAAAACACTAATGCACTGTTGGTGGAGTTGTGAACTGACCCAACCAGTTTGTAAAACAATTTGAAACTATACCCAAAGGACAACATAACTGTGCAAACCCTTTGATTCAGTAATACCACCATGAGCTCTATATCCCAAAGAGATCATAAAAAGGGGAAAAGACTCACATGAACCAAACTATAACAGCTCCTTTTGCAGTGGCAAAAATTTGCAAATTGAGGGTATATCCATCAATTGGGGAATGACTAAACAAGTTACAATG
Source organism: Macrotis lagotis (assembly GCF_037893015.1). NCBI lineage: Eukaryota > Metazoa > Chordata > Mammalia > Peramelemorphia > Peramelidae > Macrotis > Macrotis lagotis. The sequence continues at coordinate 640,318,357 of NC_133666.1, read as the reverse complement.
CATGAATGTTAAAAAGTACATTTTTCTAGAAGAAACCATGAGTGGTCAATCTTCAGAGAAGCCTGGGAAGACTTTCATGGACTGATGATGAGTGAAGCAAGCACAACTAGGAGAATATTGAACACATTAATGCTATTTTTTAAGATGGATCAACTATGATGGATGTAACAAGTTCTTTGGGTGATTTAGGTAGACCAAAAAGTGAAAAAAAAATCCTAAAAAGGGTCTAGCAGCTATCACAGCAAAGATAGGAGTCTTCTCAGAACATCCTTTACCCCATATGTTCATATATGTCTGTAGGTGTGTTAGAATTGAAATTGGGGGTATCAAGGAGAGATTTACACTTTGATTCTTTTACCTCTCTGTTAGACAGAGAGCAGCATGCTCCAATTTTGGTCCTCTGGAGTTGTGATTGATTACTGCTTTGATCAGAGTTCTTTAGACTTTAACTCTTCGAACTTGCTCTTCACATTTGTTTTACTTTAAATGCTGTACTATAAATTGTTCTAATAGCTCTTTTCACTTTATTCTGTACACAGTTCACACACACACACACACATACACACACACACACACACACATCTTTCTAGAATTCTCTAAACTCAACTTTTTCATCAGTTCTTATAGTTCCATTGCAATATTTCATTACAACCATTCAGTCATTCCTCATTTGATTTCCTCCTCTTAATTTTTAATTCAGTGCTACAACAAAAATTACTGCTATAAATATCCTTCTATGGTTTCCTAAATTATAAAATGGTAATTATAGATAATAATAACACCTATTTATTTTCCAGGGATGTAGTGAGGATTAAATATGATCATGTTTGAAAGTCCTTAATCCAGTGCCTCATATATGTTATATATTTAATAGCTGTTTATTTCCTTCAATATTCCCCATTCCCTTCAAAAGTGAAAGGTTCTGGAGTTCCTCTCTCACCAGAAGGATTTATATGAATATCTTGTTGATGTTTTTTATCCAAAAAATGGACAGAACAATCTGGAACCCAAATGATATGAGGGGGAGTGTCTTCCACATAGTCCCAGGAATTAACACAACTACCTTGAAAAGACACGTCTTGTTATGGTAGTCAGGATTGGGAACTCTAGTTCTTGGTTTTTTAGCTCTCAGAATTCCAGTCACTGGAGTTCAAGCCTGAGTTCCTCAGCCTAATTTGTGCAGCCCTGGCAACAATCTGCAATTAGTGAGACAAGGTACAAACTCAGCTCTATCAATTCTTTAAGTTTCTCTAGGGGGCCCATCTGTTTCCAAAAGCTGGGAATTGTATCCCTGGGGGAGCTGAAAGCTCTGTGGTCTGGGGAAAGCAATAGGTCTGAAGAAAAGGATATGTATAAATAGACTAATATTTTCCTACTTTGGCTTGACCTATAGCTCACTCATGAACATGTTAACTGTTCTCTCTTTATTCTGGGTCAAGCTTGAACTTCCTACACTCAATACCCCTTATGTCAGAGGAAGCAGTGCCAAGCTATAAACAGTCACTCAGGTCCTGGACACTCACGCCTCAACAGGTGAGCCATTCTCTTCCCCCCCATACTCCAAGGAGAAGGGAATTGTCCTTCTCTACTTTATCCAAATAATCAGAATATTCTTGAGATCCAGTGCAGGTGGGGAAAAAGTAATATGGGCCTTGGTAGTCTGAAAATTGCAAGATTGATAGATCTAGGAAAGAAAGGGCACAAAGGAGATAGGAGACAGTTTGTGCCAGACCCAGAGATTTTCATAGAAGGGAGAAAGATGGAGGCATTCTCTGATCAGGACCCATCAGAATAGTTGTCATTTTTGGCCACCACTTAAAATAACAGAATTATATCATGTAAGTAGTGGGAGAAATCTTAGAACAGAAAATATCAAGGAAACTTAGAATGCAACCAATTGGAGCTGGGCGGGGGGGGGGCTATTACAACAGAGACTGTCAGGGCTGGGAGAGCCCTTAGAACAGAGAATGTCAGATGTAGGAGGGTCCTTAGAAAAGTGAATATCAGGGCTGGAAGGGACTTTATTCAAAGAGTTCCCTAAAGAAGCATATTGAGCAGCTGGAACACTTTTGGAGGCAATCAAGGTGGAGAGACTTGAGGAATTGTGTGGGGCAGCTAGGCAGTGCAGTGGATAGTGCACCTGTGTGGGGCAGCTAGGCAGTGCAGTGGATAGCACACCAGCCCTGGAGTCAGGAGGACCTGAGTTCAAATTTGACATCAGGCACTTAATAATTGCCTAGCTGTATGCCCTTTAGCAAGTCTCTCATAACCCCATTGCCTTAAATAAAGATAAAAAAAAGAATTGAGGAATTGTGGGTTCTTATCTGGAGAAGAGATGTTAGGGTTTGATTATTTTGAGTATGTGAAAAATTATAATGGGGAAGGATGATTAACCTCATTTTGTGTGACCCCAGAGGTCAGTCCTAAGAGCACTGGGGAGAAACTTCAGATACAGTTTACTATTTCATAGGAAGGAAAACATTTTAAGGATCTAAAATGGTCATGAACAGGATAGACTTGGTAAAGCAGCTTCACCTCGATTTGCCTCAGTTTCCTCACTGTAAAATGAGGAGTGTTATTAGTTGATCTCTGAGATTTCTTCCAAACTCAAATCTCTAATCTCTGATTCGAGCCCCTGGAGTTCTTAAAGCACAGGGAAGTGGACCATGTTTTGGATGGGAGAATCATGTATTAGCAAGTGACACAGTAGATTGAGTACTGTCCTTGGAGATAGGAGGAGGGGGGTTCAAATCCAGTCTCAGACACCTGCCGCTTGCTAGCTGTGTGGCAGGCAAGTCACTTAACTTTGATTGCCTCTCATCCAGGGCCATCTCCAATCCTGATTCATATCTGATCACTGTACCCAAATGGCCCTAGAGGAGAAAGCGAGATAGCCCTTAGACACACATACACACACACATACACACACACACACTCAAATCCAATTCACGTGCTTGTCATGGCATCATCTTGATGTTGTGGTCTTCTTCAAAATTGAAAGACAATCCTTAAAAATAGACATGTGCAGTTGAATGAAAAAATGTAAATAAATAAATAAGAAATGAAGGACAAAAAAACATTTTGGCAATGAAAACCTCATTCATATGTTTGGGGAGGAAGTAAGAACTCAGACACAGGCAGAGATAAGAATGAAGTCACCACAGAAATGGAGTTAGGGAGGAAGATAATCTTGGAGGTGGCGGTTTCCAGTTCCAAATATGGGAAGGAGATAAAAACAAAAGTTGTAAAAAAAATTATGTAAATGAGACAAGTGACAGGAAGGACAAAGACTTGGCAGAATGCTGGGATGGAATAGGCATGAGGCAAAGCTGCTAATGTTTGGGATGGAGTTGGAATGGATCATGTGGTCATTGGGGAGCAGACTGACAGAATTAAGTTACAGTGGAAAGAGCTCTCAATCTGGAGGCTGAGAAACTGAACCCAGGTCCCTGTTCAGCTTCTTGCTACTAGTGAGAATTTGGGAAACTCCCTTTACCTTTCAGGTCTCAGTTTTCTTAGTTGTAAAATGAGGAGTTTGATCTAGATGAGATCCCTACTATGTCAATGTCTGTGACCTTTTGAGTGGGAAACTCTCCCCATTTGGCAAAAAGAGATCCTGAAAGGTCTGAACATTAGCTGTAATGTAAGGGGCTTCAGATTCTCTACTGGATGAAGCTCTAGAGGAGGAGGTCAGCAAAGAAGCATCAGAGAAAAAGACATCCATGTTTCCTGGAGCAGTTGGGGTGGGTTATGAGAGACACAGACCTGCCCAATTCTCTCAGAAGCCAGAGCAGTTGGGATGGAATGTTGAGGACACCAGAGGAGGAAAAAGTGTGTGAAGACCTGGGACCCTGAGGACTACTAGAAGGGGATATTTACTTTTTTCCTCCATTCCTGCTTTGGTCACTTTGGGGCCAAATTTGATAAAAATTAGATCCAATATAAATTACATTAGCTTCAAAAGTTTCACACAATCTTTTAAGTACAAGATTTAAGAAGGAAAACCAAGTGACAGCTTTTAAAATGAGGGGTGTTTGTGTACCACATATTCAATATGGAGCAATTACATGGCATAGCAACCAAAAATATTATAGCAATCTCAGTTTGACAACTTTAAGAAAGATTTAGAGATCATTGAACAAGGATCAGATATTCTGAGCAAGAAGGTATCTTGGATGTCATCTAGTCAAACACCTTCATTTTACAGAGGGGAAAATGGAGATTCAGACCAATGAAGTGACCCGCTTGAGGCAAATGTCCAGTTCTATATGTAGGTTCAAAAAAATCAATTTCACAATTTGAACAAGCTGAATTGAAATCCTGCCCTTCTCACTTACTAACTGTGTGATCAAGAAAAAATAAATTAATCTCTTTAATATTCAGTTTCCTCTTCTTAAAATGATAGGACCCAACTCAAAAACCTCTAATGTGCCTGAGTTCTAATGGAAGAAAAAAACTAACAAATAGACAAAGTAGAGGTTTTAGTATATTATAAGCTCAGTGGAGATAACAATGTGAAACAGAGGCCAAAAAAAAAATCAACCCGAGGTTCTTAGGCTGCCTTAACATATACATCAGAAATCATAAACTAGAACTAAAGAGAGCTTTAGAAATCATCTGGTCCAATTCCCTGACTTTACAGATGAGACCTAGAGTGGCAGAATCACACAGGTATTAAAAGAGCCTATATTTGAACCCAGATCCTGTTCCTTCAGACACAGAACTTTCTCCCCTTGACCATTCTTTATTTATAATTAGAGGAGACACTTGTCTTGATGCTCTTAACCCTGTGACATCAAACTTGATTCATGATGCTCAGACCCAGGTATTACCTTTTAGAAAGATCATTGACAACATCTATAACAAGATAAACAGAATGGGGAAGGGACTGAAGATATTTTCATATAGAAATTGTTTAAAAGAACTGAGTTGGCTTATTCCAGAGAAGAGGAGATTTTGGGAAAACCCATACTTGTCTTCAGGGGTTTAGAGTACTGTTAGGAAGTACTGTCCTGCCTAACCCCAGAGGTTAGAAGTAAGAGTAATGGATAGATTTTAGTTTAACATAGAGGAACATCCTGGCAAAGTGGACATTGAGGAAGGTTCTAGTTCATGTCCTTTCTTGCTGGCTCTTTTTTTTGTTCCCCTGTTCCGACAAACAGTTGTACTATAGTAGGATGATTTTTTGTGGAAATAGTGAGGGGTTTTTTAGTATCACTGGAAGTTTCCCAGTTGAAACTGGATAATCACCTGTTGGGAAACCACTAGAGGAGATTAATTCTTGGGTAATAATTGGACTTGATGCTCTCTAAGGCCCCTTGCTTCTCTCAGAGTCTGTGATTCAATGATAACTTTACTTTTCTCATGTCCTACTCTGGAATAGCCTCCATGCTGGGGCAAAACCAAACCACAGTGACTGAATTTATCCTCATTGGATTCTCACCATTCCCCCAACTTCAGCTTCCATTCTTCGTGCTTTTTCTGCTGATGTATTTATTCACATTGCTGGGCAACTTTCTCATCATGTTAGCTGTCTGGAATGAACGGAGTCTCCACAAACCCATGTATTTCTTCCTGTGTACTCTTTCCATCTCAGAAATCGCCTACACATTGGCTATTAATCCCCGCATGCTTGCTGACCTGATCTCAACTCACCACACCATCTCCCTCTGGGGTTGTGCCAACCAGATGTTTTTTACATTTTCCTTTGGTCTCACTCACTGTTTCTTGCTCACCATCATGGGTTATGACCGCTATGTGGCCATTTGCCACCCCTTACGATATAGTGTGATTATGAGTTCACATTGCTGTGCTTACCTGGTGGCTTCCTCTTGGCTAAGTGGTGTAATTATGGGGTTAGTGATCACTCTTCCTATTTTCAACCTGACCTTCTGTGGTCCTAATGAGATCCATCACTTCTTCTGCCAAGTACCCCCCTTGGTGAAGCTAGCCTGTGGAGATGTCTCAGCAGTGGCCCTAGGAATTGGAGTGGTCTATATTATAGTCCTTATGGGTTGCTTTCTCCTTATCCTTCTCTCCTATACCTTTATCGTGGCCACCATCTTGAAGATTCCCTCAGCTGAGGGCCGGCGTAAAGCCTTCTCTACCTGTGCTTCCCATCTCATTGTGGTGGTTATACACTATGGTTTTGCCTCTGTTGTACACCTTAAGTCCAAGACCTTAGAAGCCTTGGAAGGGGATACCTTGATGGGCATTTCCTATAGTTCTCTCACTCCCTTTCTGAGCCCCATCATTTTCAGCCTGAGAAACAAGGAACTGAAGGATGCGCTGAAGAAAATGCTCCTCAGGAGCCTGTGCCCCTCAAGACTGTAATGGAGAGATTAAAAGATGGTCAAAAATAAAAATGTATTTGATATTTGATCCAAATCTCATGTTATGGGACATTTCCTAGATGGGTGTATGGATAAATGAATGAAAATGAAATTTAAGCACAACCTATATGTTATATGTTGGAAACACAAATAGAAAAAAATGAAAAGGGCTCACTTTTCAAGGAGCCTACATTCTAATGGAGAGAGATTATCATTAATAGGAGTAGGCTGATACTGACCTCCATTGAATTATTTCTTCTCTTTTCTCACTCTTGAAATGAAACTTTCATTTCAAATGAAATTTTGGAGAGTCCTCATAGTTTATTCATTCCTACCTGGATATCATGAGAAGGTCCAGCTATGTTGGTCACTTAACTTCTGGTACACTTTCCTATATGTTCCATGTCTACATCAGGGCTGTCTTACCCTAGTTTTGGTACTTTCCTTCCTTCTCACTCCATACCATTCTAATTTCTCTTTATATGTTGTAATCCCTAATTATAATGTAAGCTCCTATAGAGTCTTGGTTTTATATCTACAACATAGCACAATGTCTGGCATATAATACATGCTCTTATGAAAGGGTAGTTTATAGGACTTTACTTGACAGATTTGTTGAACTAATTTTTCTTTTATCCTAATTAACATACCTAAGAAAATAAAACAAGTTTCACAGATCAGATTTATTCTATGACAGTCTAAAGGCAGCTATTATTGAAAAATGCTTAAAAATTATTTTTGTGAATAAAGTTGTAAATTGATTTATCTACTCTTCATGGATGTGCTATATTTTCTCATTTAATTTTAAATTTTTCAGAGATTTGGTTTATATAGTAAATTTTCACCATGTATACTTTTTGTAATTTAGAGAAGTGAAAATATACTTGGAATGTGTATTGTATAATATTTTTTTCAATAGAAATGCTTGATAATGTTTTAAAAAAGAAAGGAGATTCTCTGAAGGTCCATTAAATTCTTTATATGTCTCTCTTTGTCTCTCATTCTTACCACATCTTTGAACTTGCGTCTAATTTAACTTCACTGAGTTATTGTTCCCTTATCTAAAAACTAATAGCATTGGGTGCCCACTGGGCATTTTTTCAAAGTCTCTTCCTATTTCATATTTTAAAGTACTCTGAAACTTAGATAGAAAGTAGTTTGAAAGCAGGGCAGCTAAGATTCTGCAGTTACAGATTTTGGGGCAAGTTTTGGAGACAAAGAATGAAAGAACTGGGACTAATAATAATTAATCCTATCACTCTGATACTTTACAAAGCAATGATTCCCTAAGCAAAGAAGTACTAGTAATATTGTCACAATTTAAAAAACATATTGTCACAATTTTACAGATGAGGTAACTGAAATTTGGAGAAGTGTCATGCAGCTATTAGAATTTTAGACACAGGATCTTCAACTCTGGTTTTCAGAGTCAAAACACTCTTCTGACACCATGCTGCCTCATTCCTATTGGATGAAGAATATGGATTTCTTATGGAACTAAGCAGAAGATTCCTAGTATGGGGAAAAGTGGGTTTCAAGTGATTGGACTGAGGTATTCAAGAAGAGGTTTATCTGTCAGAATTGTTTTCTAAGGTGAATGAAACTGGTCTTTCTGCCATCTGCTATCTTTTCCTTTTAATTAATTTATAATTATTAAGTTAAATGGCATAATAATAATAACAATAATAGTAATAATAATAATAATAATACTTGTGATTCCTTTCTGAAATCATGCAAATCCAAATTCATCTCTTGAGCGATTCTAAATAATCATACCCTTTGGCTTATACTCCTACCCATGATTTCACCTGACAACATATGAGTTGGACTTGTTTCTAATTTGTGCCTAGGTGTCATTTCCCTAGAAAGTATGAAATTAATAAGGAATAAAACAAAGAACAAGTTTTTATACACTATAAAGATGACAGAATAAACTGCATTATATAATTGTGTAAAAGATGTTCCCTTTGCTTCCCTGAAACAATGAGAAAATAATTGCTAATTTCTCTAAGAGCTCATAACTGTGGTATACAATTTAAAGTTCCAGAAAAAGAATTTCTTTAAGGATCTTTTCCAAATAAAGAGTCCAATTTTATCCTAGATAAGACCCTGCACCTCTCATTTTGGTCCAGAAAAAAAATCTAAAATTCCTATTATTCTCTCTGCTCTGACTTAATATTTCAGATCTAGGTTACTCTATTATCCCCTCATGATTCCAAGGATCCTTTAAAGGATAGGCATGGGGCCTCTTCTCCAGTATTATTGGCTCAACCCTCTATGAGTCATGTTTCTCCCTTTCCGCTGAGTAGTTTAGTTCAGTTATGTTTGACCACTTAGCATCGATTAACTTTTATGAAGAGATTTATTTTAAAGAGAGTTACTTTTTCATGGGACCACTTGGCTTGGGAGGGAAGAAATCTCAAGCATCTCCCCCACATTCAGCATTGTCTCTCATTCAATATCTTCAACAAAGGAGTTATACCATAGATATGCAAACAAAAAAAGAAAATGACTGGTTACTAGTCCTTTCTGAATACCTCCTCAGGCTATAAAAGAGCCTACTCTTCATCATATAGTTTTGCTAGGAACTAATTATAGAATGCCTACATAATTCTCTAAAATTTTTTGAAGATACTTCATTATCTTGAGTCTCTTAGAAGCAGGCTCCCTATCTTTTCAATGTAAGAACTTGCCTTCAGAGGAACTATGAACATGTGTGTTTACTGACTCTGTTAATTTAAGCTTTGAGAAGGATATTGTGAGAGTAGCTCTTCACTCTTGGCACAGTGTTGATTGCTTTCAAATCTTGGCAAGCTCTTCATCTTTCCATATGTCTCCCCCCTCTAGCACTGCCACCATTCTGCTATAGGCTTCTTCACTTTCTGCCTGAAATATTGCAATAACCTATTATTGGTCTCCATGTAAAAGTCTTCCCATTCTAGTCCATTCATCATTCAGTGATTTTCCTCATGGTCCAGTTCTGACCTCTCTTCCCCTCAGTAAATTCCAGTGCTTATATTTTACTCCTCTCCACATACCCTACCATCTAGCCACACTTACCTATCTGCTGTTCTGATTCAGTGGTGTCTTTGTACTGGCTGTTCCCAATACTAGAAAGGCTCTTTCTCACCTTTGCTTCCTGGATTCCTACCAGACTTTCCTTAAGAGACCTTTCTGACCCCATCTCTTCCCCCTAATATGGCTGTTTCCTCCATGAGCTTCTTGAGGTCAGGGTCCATTTTAGCTTTTCTTTTAATATAGTTCCCTTAACACATGTTGTTCAGACATTTCAGTTGTGTCTAACTTTTCATGACCCCATTTAGGATTTTCTTGGCAGAGATACCATAGTGGTTTGCCATGACCTTCTCTAGTTCATTTTACAGATGAAGAACTGAGACAAACATGTTTAAGTGACTTACCTGGGTCACACAGCCAGTCAGGATCTGAGGTCAGATTTGCATTCAGGTCTCTCTGACTTCAGCTGCCCACAAAAGGTCTAACTCAATAAGTCTTTAATAAATGCTTATTAATTGGTTAATTTACTTATCATGGTCCAACAGATTCCCCCAGATCTTCTCCTCTGGAAGTAGCACATGTTCATCCATTCACGCATTGTGCCACCTAAAAATGGAGTTAATCTTATTCATTCAGCAAACATTTATTTATGTTCCAGACAGTGTGAAATTTTAGAGTTACTTAAACTACCTCCTTCATAGGGAAAGATCTATATAAATGGGAGTCATTATTTTGTTGAGGGGGAAAGGACTGGGCAGTGCAAGTGAATAGCATTCACTTTGGAGTCAGAATGTCAGTTTGAATCTTGTCCCTGTTATCTAGAGAAGAGAATAAGATCTTCAGTGACTTACTTTTCCTCCCTGGGTTGAATTTCTCACTTGTAAAATGACTACCTAAGAATAGATGACCTCTAAGATCACTTTCAACTTTAAACTATGATTCTATGATCCAGTGATTTTATAGATGAAGATACTGAGACCCTTAACAATTAAGTGACTTTTCCAAGGACACAGAACTACTTGATGGCAAAGTTGAGAAGCAAGCCTGTCCATCTCATGTTTATGGCCAAAGTTCTTACTCTCTTCTTTTTAATCTTCACTAAAGATATAGTTTAATGATGTCAAACATTTACTTAATAGTAAATTTTCATATAAAGGAACACTCTAAGTCCCTGAAATGGATGTCCAGGTAGGCAAATACATGTGCTCTATGTTTTGAGGGACAGTTCATGGTATCTGAAGTGGGCAGAGAAGGGAGGAAATGCCACAAACTTGAAAAATTAGTGCCAGATGAGGAGAATAGAATAATCAAAACTACTTTGCTGATTTCACAAGTTTTTCCCTGCTTACTTTGCCCTAAACTCAAACAATAGGTGAATAGGTGTGGAGAAAGGAACTTATTTTGACCATTGTCCTAACGATTCTAATAATTGGTCTTTTACATATTCCTTTAAGGTATATAGTGAACTAGAAATACATGATTTCCCAGTTCTTTGAGGTATTTGTTGCAGATGTTTTGAACCTGTCCTGTCAAATGAAGAAATCATAGATATGAAGTGATGCTTAGCACCACACAAAGAAATAAATACCGGAGATGATATTTGGAACTAATGTTTTCCTGATCCTAAGTCCACTGTTCTAACCAATGTAACTAAGCCAAGATAGAGGCTAAAAGTCACATAAACCTCTAAATATTTCCATTGCTTCCAAATATGTTCCATTTACCAACTCTTTTCAGGAAGCTGGTAAGACATGTGTCCTGATCCACAACTATCTTCAGTAGAAGGAATATAAGGTGATTGTGGTGGAATACAATGCAGACTTATTATAAATGATGGAAGTTAGGTGTTGTAATGATAGGATATTTGGAAATGGAATTCAAATCCAGTCTCAGACATGTCCTAGGAGTGTGACCCTCAGTCTTTCTCAATCTCATCTCCTTCATCTGTCAAATAGGGATAATAATAGTACGGATCTTCAGGACTGCTGAGAGGATAAAATGAGATAATATATGAAAAACAGTTCTCAACCTTAAAGCACTATGTAAATGCTAGCTATTACTATTGTTATTAATATAATTATTATACTATTAAGCAAAGTAAATGTCATGTAACTTGGCTGTCTCCTGAGCTATTCTTGTTCCAGCTATGGTTTGCTTCTCTTGTCCTTGACCCCTTGACCTGTGACTTATCTGTCAATGATCAGGTTTTCCTATTAAGTTACTCATTAGGTACTGAACTACCAATAAATGACAAACTCCTACTAATCTTTACAGTTCAGGTATCCTCTTACCTACACCTCAGTGTGCTCAGGAGTCAGAATAATGTTTACCACCCACAGGACATAACCCTAAAATCTCAAGATAAAGGTATAATTGGAGAGAATACACAAACTGAAAGTTTACAATGAGTGGTAGGACAGAAGCCAAGGTTCCTTTGAGGTCTTATATTTGACATGTGTGAAATTCCTAATAGTGTGCAGATGGAAAAGACAGAGACAGAGACTGAAAGACATAAAGAGAAAGAGACAAAGACAGAAATAGAGTTAGATGGACAGATAGACAGACAGTTGGAAAAGACAGAGGGACAGAATCAGAGACCAAGAGACAGAAAATGACAGAGACAGAAGGACAAAAGGGATATACAGAGAGAAATGACAGAACAGTCAGGGGCCAAGAGAGAGAGAGATAGAGTCAGAGCTATAGATGCAGAGATAGATGGGCAGATGGGTGAATAGACAGAAATGACAAATAGACATAGAGACCAACAGACAGAGTCAGAGAGAGCCAGAGCCAGAGACACAAAGAAATACATGCAGAGACAGAGAAACAGAGAAAGAATTAGAGTACAAGAGTACAAGTACAAAGCTAGGCTCTCTCACTTTCTATGTGAACTTGGGGAAATTACTTACTTATCTTTTCCATTTCCTCTCCTATAAAATGAAGATGTTATTTATTCTACTGTTTTTCTTTTTATCTTTATTCATGGGCTATTTTCAAGGAACAGGACCAAGAAGCAATGAAAATGATCATATTCTCTCCTTGGATTGTCCCTCATATTCATTACACTGAGATATGGGATACAGTATGATACAATGGAAAGTGTGCTGAATTTGGAGTCAGAAATCCTGCATTTAATTCCAAATATGCTATTTATGATTTGTGAGATCTTGGACAAGCTACTTAGCTTCCCTGGGCTTCCATTTCCTTACCTGTAAAATTAGGGGATCTTAATAATTGGTGTCTAAGTTTCTTTTTCAATTCCAAGTCTGTGATCATAGGAAAATCCAGAAAACCAAAGAGAAGTGGAGGTAAAACAGAAAACCAGAAATGTTTATCAATGAGTCAAGTCCAGTGCAGATTTAATTTTCAAAATATTTTCACTATCTATATTCAGAGATTATAGCAATGTATCTAAAATCATGATATAACAATTAGCAAAGATACTCCATTACTAACAAACAAAAGTGTATGAGGTATATGAGTTCTGCCCCCTCCCCCAATCCAAAGAAAATAACCTTATATTTTCTGTCTAAAGAATGTGTCCTAGAGTTAATGATTCCAAAGGGTGATTTTCTGTTTACAATACAGTAGATCTCTATTGTCCTCAGGTAGATTTTCCTCCTTAAAAATGGGCAATACTATCCCTCTCCACAAACCTGTTGACATGAAAGTAGCATGGGAGAGCTCACAGGGATTGATCACAGTTTCACCCAGGGCAAGTGCTAAAAAGAAATCAATCCTGTACACAGTTGCCAATGTGATTTTCCTCTTATCAGATATAATCAAGTAAGTCCCTCTCCTACTCAGTAAGTTGCAATAGCTCCTATTTCCTCTATCATTAAATATAAACTCCTCTATTTAATTTTAAAGTACTTCTCAACCCAGTCCCAATTTATCTTTCCTGACAAATGATATAATATTTGTGAGAAATCTAGTCTCATTTCTGGAGTATAATACCTGCTTATCCCCCCCATCATTATTAAATCTCATTCCCTTTCCTGAAATCTACTGTCTATCCAAAATTGTCTACTTACCGTTCATACACTTAAGTCCATTTCCTATATAGGATTAAAACTGATCCTTTTCACTCTGGTTTCTTTACAAGATGAGAAGAGTTTTTGGTTTTATTTTTTAAATGCAATCAAGCAAAAATAGCTGAGTGAAAGCAAGATGTATATACTTTCTAGTGTTAAAAAAACATTATGGGAGAGACCAAATCACACTTTAAGTAATTTGCATAAAAAAGAAAATGGGGAAGGAAGAAAACTTCTGACAATTTGGTTTCATGAACAGACATGGAACAAGAGAGAACTTCATTTTGGCAGTAAAGGGAGATACCAAAGAAAACATTTATGTATGTCTCAGAGAAGAGAACACAGAAATTATGAAGTTACAAGAAAAGGTTAATTATTTTCCCCACTTCTCCTTCTGATCTCTGTCCACAGACACTATTTCATAATCTACTGTTTTATTACCCAAATATTTTCAGCAAAAAGAATTTTACTTCAACCATAAAGAGTCAAGGAGTTAACTAAAGATAGATTTTAAAAAAGGGTGAAAGCATATGAGCAGTTATACAAAGAAGAATTACTAAGTATTCCTAATGTCATTAAGAATGCTACAAATCACTAATAATAAGAGAAATGCAAAACAAAACAAAAAAATTCAGATATTTCACTTCACACTCTGCAAGTCGACTAAGATGGCAACAGATGGTAACAATCAATGTTGAAGGAGTTGTGGAGGATAGATATACTGGTGCATCATTGTTGAAACTGTCATCAATACAACTGTTCTGGCAAATGAGAATTATGTAAAATAAAGTGACTAAAATTCCATAATTTTTGATGTAGAAATTCCATTATTGACCTTATATTCCAAGGAAGCTACTATTAAGGGGGAAAAGTTCTCATATAAACCAAAACATTTATAATAAAAAATTTCTTGTGGTTCTTGTTTGTCCTTAAAAACTTGCATACAAGTAGATACCAATCAGTTAGACAATGATTAATAAAATTGTGATACATTAATATAATGGAATATCATTGTGCTGTAATAAATGATAGGTGATACAGAAAAGTATGGGAAAATCTCTGAATTAAAGCAGAGGGAAGTAGAAAGAACCAAGAAAACAATAAATACAATGATTACAACAATATAAATAGAAAATACAACTGCACACACAATCAAAATTGCAGGTTGCAAAATTAGAAAGAACAAGCATGGCTCAAAAAAGGGATGTGAGAGGATACTTTCATCACTATCCACCCCATTACTTAGTGGAAATGAAAGGTCCAAATGTATTATATATTGCATATGTTTTAGAATTTTCAATGAATTGGTTGTGCTGTTTTTGTATTTTTTTTCATTTTTAGTATTTTCTTGTCTCTAAAAATTCTATTTGTTAGACAGGATGGCTTTCATGGGGGCCAGGAAAGAATATGGGGGGAAGAAACTATGATGATTTAAAAAACAAAAGACATCAATAAAAATTTACTTTTAAAAAGACTTAAATGTGAAGTTAGGCAGAGAGTCCAAGACCTTTCTACTTGTTTTTTCTTAACTGGGTGTTCAGTGTGATTTTGATGAAACTATAAGTTTTCATCTAAAATAAACTTTCTACAATCAAAAAAGAACAGAACCAAGTGGGTCTTAGGGATCATTGCATTACCTTCTAGGTTTGTTTAATGGAAATAATTGTTATAATATTATTTTACCTGTCAACCAAGTTTTTACTGAAACATCTCTAACCTGAATGTGACAAGGCCAGAGACAGAGTTCTGGTCAGTCAGATAGCAGTTTATTAATTACTTTCTTTGCAAGAAACTGATTTGCAATCTTAGGATTATTCCATTCCTTGGAGCTCCACCTTACTGTTATGGACCCAGATAATTTATCCATGTCCATATGTGGGCAAATATATCATAGAGCAATCAGATTTGGGGCTAGAGTGATCTTCTAAGCACAAGCCCACAATTCTGGACAATAAATGATAATATCACTTGTGGCCATCTAAGGAGGATTTCTGTGGAAACGACTGGGTTGATTGTATAGTTTTGGAGTTGCATTATAGTACAAGCTATACTGAGGCACTTCACTTAACACAAGCAAACATAATTCAGGGGAAAAGACAGGATCTGTCATTTAAAAAAATGCTACTATTAGATCAACATCTCAAACCCTATGGAAATATAAGATAAAAATGAGTATAGGATTTAGACATAAAAGATAATATTATAAGCAAACCAGGAGATCAAGGAATAGTTTATCTGTCAGAGCTATAGAAAGGGAAGCAGTACATGACCAAGGAAGAGAAGGAGAACATCATTAAAAACAAATTAGATAATTTTGATTATATTAAATTGAAAAGGTTTTGCATAAACAAAACCACTTTAACCAAGATCAAAAGAAATGTAGTAAATTGGGAAACAATTTCTGCAACTAGTATTTCTGACAAAGGACTCATTTCTTTAATATATAAAGAACTGAGTCAACTTTATAAAAATACAAGCCATTCCCCAACTGACAAATGTTCAAAGGATATGCAGAGGCAATTTACAGGGGAGGAAATCAAAGTGATCCATAGTTATATGAAAAATTGCTCTAAATCATTACTGACTAGAGAAATGCAAATTAAAGCATCTCTGAGGTACCCCCTCACACCTTTCAGACTGGTCAATATGACTAGAAAGGACAAGGATCAGTGTTGGAAGGGATGTGGGAAATCTGGGACACTAATGCATTGTTGGTGAAAATGTGAACTCATTCAAACTTTCTTGGAGAGCAGTTTGGAATTATGCCCAAAGAGAAATAAAAATGTGCATACCCTTTGATCCAGTAATACCACTACTGTGTCTATACCTGAAAGAGATCATGAAGAAGGGTAAAAGCATCACTTGTACAAAAACATTCATAGCAGCTCTGTTTGTGGTAGCAAAGAATTGGAAATTGAGTGACTGTCCAACAATCGGGAAATGGCTGAACAAATTGTGATGTATGTCTGTTGGGGGAACACTATTGTTCCATTAGAAACCAGGAGGGACAGGAATTCAGGAAAGCCTGGAAGGATTTGCATGAAATGATGCTGAGTGAGATGAGCAGAACCAGCACATTGTATACCATAACAGCAACATGGGGGTGATGATCAACTTAATGGACTTATTCATTTTATCAGTGTAACAATCAGGAAGAATTTTAGGATATCTATGATGGAGAATACCATATAAAGAAAGAACTGTGGAGTTTAAACAAAGACCAAAGACTATTACCTTTAATTTTTTTAAAAGCACGGTATTTTATTATATAATTTTACTATCTCTTTTATTTTATTTTTTCCTTAAGGATATGATTTCTCTCTCAACACATTCAATTTTGATCAATGTATGTCATGGAAACAATGTATAGACTATCAGACTACCTTCTGTGGGGGGTGGGGGTGGGGAGAGAGAAGCAAGATTTTGGGGGAAATTGTAAAATTCAAAAACAATAAAAGAGATTTATTAGAAAAAAAAGTTACTACTAACTACTTTGTTTTCACTATTTTCCTAGGCCCAGAACCTGCCTGTAAAAAAAAGATATCTAGAAACTATATTATCATTACTAAATTATTTAAATATATAATCAATATAAAAATCATAACTTTTGAGAACCCTTTGTTATTACTTTGAACTTCATATTTACCATGCCTAGACTGTATATTTACCTCACCTCTACTACCATGTGGTACAGTTGTATTTTCCTGGGTCCCTGGAGTTAAGAAGTCTTATCATTCTGAGTTTGAATCTCACCTCAGACCCTTACCAGTTGTATAACCCTGGGCAACTTACTTTTTGCCTTAGTTTTCTCAACTGTAAAATGACCTAGAAAAGGAAATGGCAAACCATTTCAGTATCTTTGCCAGGAAAACCCAAATAGGATCACAAAGAGTCAAGCATGATTAGAAATGACAGCATTTGAGAATTGTTGGGGTCCCTGAGAACATCAAAGGAAAAAATTAATCATTTTAATAAGGAAATTCTTTAAGAAATCTTCACAGAATTATAAAAAAGATTGAATCTACAGAAATTGAATATAAGCCAAAAGTTAAAACTCAATTTATTCAGTCAAGAATGATCATTCATCTTCAAAACAACAATGATAAAAGAAAAATATACCAAACTTCCAGAAGGAAGATATGACATATAACAAAAATAAGTTTTTCATGAGTTTTTTTTTTCCTGATGAACACCAGGAATGATCACAGAAATGAAAATGCAATACAGATAAGATCAGTGTAGTAAAGCTGGCCGTATTAGCATGGATGAGTCTTTGTGACTTAACTGGGGGAGGGTCAGGAACATAATTATTATCTTGAGCTTCTTGTTCCCCATCCTTCTTCAAAGTAGACTATTTTCTGTTATAAGAAGCAAGAATTTATGGTAAATAGCTTGACCACATCTCACCTCAGAGAGATGGGATATTGATCTAGAATTGTCTTTGGGTTTGCTTAAATAGTTTCTGTTTAGGGAATATATCTGTGGATTAAACTGTTGTTTATTAATGAGGAAGAAAGACTCCCAAGCTTTAAATTTAATACTTGACCCTTTTCCCACCAAATAACAGTTTCTCCAATACACACATTTTTCCAAATCGATAGCAAAATAGAAACCAGAGAAAATATACATATGGGAATACTCCCTTTGGGAGAGAGGTAACTCAGTTCAGCTTAGGGAGAGCTCAAAAGGTCACCCAAAGGGGAATTCTCTTAAACGCTCTAATGTAGCAAGCTGAAAATCTGGACATGATGGAGACTGGTAGCTTCTGTTATGTCAGCCATGATACTAGGTTTTATCTTCCAGTTTGTTTAAGAATGTTTTTGGAGAGTTATAATGGATGTTGAAAAACATTAAAGAATTCACAGATGAAATCACACATTTCCTAAAAGTTTTGATATGAAACCAGAGACAGACTTAGCATTTAGTAAAATGTTAAACAATGAAGCACTAATACCATATACTTTTAAAACTGTTATTAGCTGATTTTACAAATATCCAGGGATATAAACAACTATGGTATCACATTAAATAAGTTACAGGATTTTATAGGAAGGGAGTTCTAGATAAGTAGAGGAGAGGAAAATAATGAGAAAAAAATAGATAAAAGAAAAGATGGCATTTATTCCAAGGTCAAACTCATGAGTGAAACAAAGAGAGGAGAGAAGTCCAGGGTCAAAGCTACTTAGAGGGATGGTAGTGTAAAATAATGAATTTATTCTTCTTTATTCTGTTCATTTACATTTAAGCAACTTAAAGAAGTAGAGTCAAAGATAAGTTAAATTGGTGTAACAGAAATATCTAGTAATCAGAAGACCTAGGTTTTACTCAATGATCTATTACTAAAGTTATGATCTTGGGCAATTCAATTGAATTCAATAAATATTTATTAAGCCTCTACTACCTGCCATGTACTATACTAGAAATAACCCATTTTATTCTACTATTTGTAGATGAAAAATGTCCCTGCCTTCAAGGACCTCCCATTTGCTTAACTTATCTGATCTTCAGTTTTCCCACATGTCAAATTAGGGATTTGAGTTGGTAGTCAGCAAGGTTCCTTCTAGTCTAACAATCTGTTAATATCAAAACTGTAATGCTAAATGTATGATTAGACACTTCAAATAGACATGGAGCTGGGAAGGATTAAACAGGTATAAGAGGAAAGCAAGTACCATTGCCTTTTTTAAGCAGCAAAATTCTTTTAACGACTCCAAACTTCTCCCTGAAACAAATAATCAAAAAATATTTCTGATTAAAGCACTCAAATTCAACACATGTTCTTGCCATGGTATCACCTTCCTTTAGGAATGAAGGAAAACATTATTATATGTATATATTCCTTCAGGTACTTTATATGGCTGTGATAAGTAGGGTCTAAAATTCAAGTAGAGAATTATCTGAAAGGTAGTCCAGGTGTTGGGGACAGAGCAGTAATAAGCATTTATATAATACCTTCTATGTATCAAGGAATGGGCTCAGCACTTTTTCATGTATTTTCTCATTTGATCCTTTATAAACCCAGAAAAGTAAGAACTCTTATTATTTCCATTTTACATTTGAGGAAACTGGATGAGGAGGTGTAATTTGGTCAGGAGCAGACTGAGACATGGTATAAAGAATGAATTACAGAAAATGGCACAAAGGATACAAATGCAATTAAAAAGGAAAAGTCTGGTCACAGGATATGGATTTGGGAATCAAATGAGATAAAATTAAATTGAAATCTTGGCAAACTCTAAACTGGTCTTCTCCTGGATGTGCTCTCTTCTTTTAGTTTTCTTTTCTATCTTCTCTACAGATTTACCCCAATCTGACTGCCTCTTCTCTGTCTCCTCTACTAAATCTTATTCTAGATGAAGTCCCAAGATTTTGAGGTCTATTCTATTCTCTATCCTTTCTCACTTGATCATCTCATTGACTCATCTCACGGATTCAGCTATCATATCTATGAAGATGATTTTCAAACCTGTCAGTCCAAGTTTATCACCTAACTTCCAGACTTTTATTCATTACCAGTTGTCTATTAGGCATCACATAGATATCTCTAACTTAACATGTTTTCCAAATTCTCCCCACAGCTGAACTTCCCTATTGCTGTTAAGGTTACTGCCATTCACCTGGTCACCCAGGCTCAACTTAGTCCCATCTTTGTTCTGGGAGAAAGATATCTTTTTTGAGTTCATGTGGTAGATAACTTCTGACAAAATATATCTATCACAATGCAGAAATCATAGAGGTTAAAAACCCTAAAGGTTTTATGATGTTTAAGCACTGGATCAGATCTCATACAAAACAAATAATAATTGAATAAATTAATAAATAAATAAATAATAAAAGGTATTATTTTTAACAAGTCTTTTTATTGATAAAAATATCATATTTCTATCATGTTCATTTTGCTAGGATGTAAAAGTTTTTCAGATTTGTGATCCCATGCCACAATATCATAAAATTTCAACAAATTCAGAGTCATTATCTCATATATCTCCTAAAGAAAACAATGCTAATTAAACAGACAATAGGTGAACTAATTCAGAATACAGATTAAACTACATTTAGAGAGTTTTCAATGTATTGAATGTGAGAATTTTCACATTGCCAAAAGAACCACAAAGTCAAGAACAATTGAGATTTTTCCTCTGGATTTTCATCTAAGCAATGTTTGAGATTTTTAGTAAATTCTCAAATACCAGTGGACATGCTTCAGTCAGCTCAATAATCTTCTAAAAAGGAAAAATGACCCTGGAATACACTGTCCAGTAAAAATTAATAAAAAGAAGTCAAGAATCAAAAATTTTCCTATCTTCAACTCCTTACTCACATTCATCCAGCATATACAATCTGCTACTAAGTCTTGTTTCTGATTTTCCATCTCTGGAGTACAACTCCTCTATACCTCCCTCACTCATCACCTCACCCCTATTGTATTCCAATTACTCTTCCTCAGTCCTCTCCTGTCAGCTGCCACAGCAATCTTCCTAGAGTGGGCAGGGGAGTAGGGGGGTGGGGAGGTTTCTGACTAGATCACCCCCATTTCTCCACTCAGTAAACTCTAATGACTCTTTATTACTTTAAATTCAAAATTTTCTGCTTGGCTTTCAGAATTCTTCATAACATGGCCCCTCCTTTCTGGTTCCACATACTTTACTCAGCTTCAACTACATTATTAATAATGACTTTTTCTTTTTATTGAAACATGATGCTAAATTCCTTGACTCTTTGCTTTTTCACTGACTATGCCCAATGACAGAATGTTTTTTTTTCTTCACCTATATCTTTTGACTTTCCTAGATTCTTTCAATTTCAATTTCCCTGGAATTTTCATAAATATTCATACATATATGTATGATATATTTATATGCACATACATATAAATAAACACACATATGTATACATATATTCTAGATCAAGTCTCAAGACTTTGGGGTCTCTTCTCTATTCTTTCTCACTTGATCATCTCATTGGCTCATCTCATGGGTTCACATGTGTGTTTTTGTGTGTCTGTATATACATATATTATACACATATATACATATATATATATATATATATATATATATATATATACAGTCTATGGGAAGCTAGGAGATGCAGTGGATAATCAGCTTGCTGTCACTCACTCTCACTAATCAAATCACTCCTCACTTAAAATATCTGGATACTTGAGATTGTTTGCCTCTGTTTCCTCATCTGTAAAATGAGCTGGAGAAGGAAATGGCAAACCTCTGCAGTATAAGATATAAACAGATTTCTTCCAAAAGTTTGGTATAAACCTTACATATTTCTCCCTAACTCTTTCTCCCAAGCTGAGGATCTCATGTATAAATTTGCTAGGAAAATTGAGGTCATTTGACCTGAATTGCTTCTTTTATTTTCTTTTAAATAAAACTTTCTTGACATCACCCCTCACTCTCTCCTAGTCTCTGACCATGAAGTGGCATTCCTCCTCGCCAAAAATCAACCCCTCCTCATGTGACCTTGCCTAATGATATTTTCCTGTTATTGCTAGTAGATCACTCCTTCAAGCATTCTTTCTAGCTCTCTGTTCTTCTGCCTCTCCCTATCTACTGGTTCCTTCCTTACTGCTTCAGATATAACCAAGTCTTCCCAGTCCTTAGATTTCCTTGACCATATTACACCTCAAGCTTTGATTCTGTGTCTCTCTGTCTCTGTCTCTCTTTGTCTCTGTCTCTTTCTGTCTCTGTCTCTCTCTCTCTCTCTCTCTCTCTCTCTCTCTCTGTGTCTCTCTGTGTCTCTTGTCTATCTCTATCTCTTTCTCTATTTCTTTGTCTCTATCTCTTTTTTTGGACTCTTTATCTTTCTGTCTCTCTATCTCTCTGTCCCCCAGTCTCTATCTCTCTTTCTGTCTCTGTCTCTGCCCCCTCTGTCTGTCTGTCTTTCTGTCACTTTCTCTTTGTTTCTTTGTCTTTCTGTCTCTCTGCCTCTTTCTCTCTTTCTTTCTTTCTCTATGGCAAATCTCTCCAGTATCTTTGCTAATAAAACGTCAAATGGAGTCACAGAGAGTCAAGCACTGCTGAAAGGATTGACTCCTAACACAGCATATGAATACTCTTATTTTCTCCTCATAATAACCCTAAAAAGTTGGTGCCATTATTATCTTCATTTTATAGTTGAGGAAACTGGGGTAGACAGAGGTTAAGTAACTTGTCCAGGAAAATTCAGCAAGTAAGTGTCTGAGGTCAAATTTGAACTCACGTCTTTTTGACTCCAAGACCAGAACTGAGTCCCTTAGCTGCCCCTAGGCAACTTGAGAAAAAAAGTCAGATAACTAAAATTAGAAATTGCAAAGGAGAAATTATTAGAAATATAAGGAAATTATGAAAATCACTAAAGTAAAACTGAAAGAAAAGATAATTAGAGAACTCTTTCTGTGAGAGGAAAGTTGGAGATAGGGGTTTGCTTCTAGCACCATTTATAATCTGTGGGACCTTGAATAAGACCCTTAGTCTTTTGTGTGTCAGTTCCTTCACTTGCAGAATAGGGATAATGCTAGATATAACACCAATCTCACAGGTTGTAATCAGGCATGAACTATCTAAATACAAGATATTTTCATTATCATTAGTATTAATCATTTTCATCATATTGTAGTGGGTATTTACCAAGAAGACACTTCCAGGGTACACGTACTAGAAGAAAGTTGCTTCTACATAAGAGGGATCCTATAGATCTCAGTCATGGAGCAATTTTACATGTAACATTTTGGGAAATGGGTCAGGGGATTGTAATTATAACTAAAAATAATGACATTTGATATAATAAAATTTACAAAGCACTTTCCAAATATAATCTCATTCTATCCTTTTAATAATCCTGAATGATAGATGCTATTATTGCCATTTTACAAATAATAAAATTGAGGCAAAAAGACAAAATGACTTGTCCAGCATCAAATAACTAGTGATTGTCTGAGACTGGATTTGAGCTCAAGTATTCCTAATTCCAGGTTAAGCACTTTTTTCCATTGATCCACCTAGGTGCTAGGTGTTAATAATTAAAGCTATGTAGAAAAAATAGGACAAGAGTCTCAGAATTATTGAAAAAACCTGTGAGGGACCTTGAATTTCATTTAGTCCAAGTCCTTTATCATCACCACCTTCATCATCTCATCACCATAATTATCATTATCATTACTACCCCCATCACTACCATCATCATCATCATCATTATATCTGTCCTAATATAATGCCATAAGAATTACCATCTGTTATTAAAGTTTTTTCCTCACAAATTTATGAAGTAATTGCTATCATTCTCATTTTATACGTAATGAAACAGTCAGAGTGGTTAGACTTGCCAAAGGTCATGCACCCAGTAAGGGTTTTGAATTCAGTAATTATTCATTGCACCCACTGCCTCAATTTTACAAATGGAGAACCTGAGATCCAGAAATGTTAAGTGACTCCCAAAGATCACACAAATAGCTCAGTGACAGGTCAAGATTTAAACTCATATCTGGTCTTCAAATTCTCATTCTTTCCACTATACCACTAAAATAGCAATAAAGTTGTATGGGAAATAATTATATCCCAAGAACTAATGCCAAGTATTCTGACTTAATAAGAATTTTTGTTATTTGTATGATGATTTTTCCTTTTCAAAGCTTCACAGAGGTTTCGCATCCTCCCACATTATCTTGTTTAATTCCTACAACAACACTGAAAAGTAAAATGGGTAGATATTATCATCTCCAAAATAGTTTCCTAGGCAGTGTGAATAGATGCATCCATGAGACTATATCAGTGTTAATGATATGACCCTCTTAAAAGGGATCTTTGACTTTTGCTTTGCTTGATAATGTCATACCTAGCACTTGACCCCTTCTAACTATTTGGATGAGAAAGAAGTGGTGGGAGAACCCATCCCTCATCCATCTACCTCAACTTTACAAGAATGTCCTCCAAACAAGTCACAGGATTGAGGATAAAATTTACATTGTCAAATGAAGTGAGACCCTGTATGGTTAATTAAGAAATATTTATCAAATTCCATCTTCTGCCTGTCTCCCCAGAGACTAATAACAATTCTGATATATGGTACTGCTAGAATGACTGATTACATAAAGAAATCTGCATACTAGTAACATTATCAATATCAACTCAATGTATATCAATAACCATATAACATCTAAACAAACTTTGCTTTCCACTGGGGCCAGTAGAGATGTCTCTGCTGAGAAATTCTTTATGTGTGCAACTGAAACCAGATAATAATGAGAGAACTATAAGCAGCAATTCCATAAGGGAGATGTCCTGCCTCAGGGTCTTAGTAACTTTTCAACTTTGTCCCCTCCCACTCCACCCCATCTGCCACTTTCTAAGTCCTTAGTAAGACAAAACTTCCAAGTTTTCCTCCTCAGAGACACATTAAAGATTAGTTAGTGTACTTCTAATCTTAACTGGCATTGAACAGCCCAAAGGACCAACTCCCTGTAGAACTTGTCTGAATCTGTATCTTAACAACTCCCTTGGAAGCTCATTGCTAACTTCAGTTTGTGATTGGCATAGAAAGTTTTTAATGATTCCCTGAGGGACTCATTAAAAACTTTATCCATTATTCTTTGATTCCACTTCATTTGGGAGATGAAATAATTCATAAATATTTACAGGGTGAAGGACAGACCAATGAGATTTTAACTTCCAGCCTGTGTTGAAAAACTTGGCTAAAAATATGACTTTGAAAGTAGAGTCCCATAATGCACTGGTCAGCCACTTCTTTTTAGTATTTTAATATTTATTGATCCTTTTTTGTTTCAGTCATTTCCTTCTCATATATATGTGTGTGTGTGTGTGTGTGTGTGTGTGTGTGTGTGTGTAAATGTATATATATACCCATGTGTATAAATATATTAGTAATTTTCTGTTTGTCATTTATTTATTTTCCCTTCTCCCACTGTATCCTCCTTTTAACTAAGAAAAGCAGCTATGGAAGGCTAACCAACAAAATCATGACAACTGACTGCATACAACATTCTGACATCCTTTCTACCAAGAAGGAGGAAATGGTTTTCACCCTTTAGTCTCCTGAAGCAGTTCAACTGATTATTGCAATTAATGTGAATTCAGTATTAATCATGCACTACTAATCAGTGTTTCATTAATTTACTGGTCCCTGATTTAACACTCCATTTCCAATTTCCATATTCCCCATGCCTGAAATGTTCTTCCTTCTCATTTCCAGCCTGGTTTCCCAGACTTCCTTGAGGACTCAAATTAAAGTATAGTTTCTGCAGGAGTCTTTCCATTGCCATTTCCTCTTATTATTCTCCATCTATTGTATATTGCCATGTACCTTAGTCAAATAAATATTGTCTCCTTGAATGTGATATCCTTGAGAGTAGGGACAATTTCCTCCTTCTCCTTGTATCCCTGACACTTAGT
Organism: Macrotis lagotis; assembly: GCF_037893015.1. Lineage (NCBI taxonomy): Eukaryota > Metazoa > Chordata > Mammalia > Peramelemorphia > Peramelidae > Macrotis > Macrotis lagotis. Next base: position 640,292,575 of record NC_133666.1, on the reverse strand, counting down.
AAGTCATGGTTGTTGCTTATTAATTGTTTATTGACTGACTTTATTGAATTTATTGGTTAGTTTTAGATGCATCCCTATGCCTCAAAGGCAACAGCCATGCCCTTCAAATCTGCTTCCATATTTGTGTGAAAAACTTCTAAAGTTATTTCAAAGAAATTTTTCTGATTCATAAATTTAAAGTGGAAAACTGCACAATCTCATTTTAAAAAGAAAACAAAAATATTATTTTGGCATACTTCTGAAATACTAGGAAGATCCAAGGAGAGTAATCCCTGAAAATGTATAAGGCACCCCAAATATATTCTGCATAAAGACCCAATGATGTAATACCCCATCTAAGAGCTCTCCCTACAACTTTCACTTTCAGTTTAGGTCTCCCCAGAAGAAATACTGCTATCTTGAATTTAAAGCCACTATATGACTCCACACACCTCAAAAACTAATTTATATGTCCCCATCAGTGCAGTTACCTACAATAGTCATTAGACACAATAAGCTCAGAATAAAATTATTTTTTTTAGGTTTTTGTAAGGCAAATGGGGTTAAGTGGTTTGCCCAAGGCCACACAGCTAGGTAATTATTAAGTGTCTGAGACTGGATTTGAACCCAGGTACTCCTGACGCCAGGGCTGGTGCTTTATCCACTGTGCCACCTAGCTGCCCCTCTTTTTTTTAGAATAAAATTATTTGATAAAATGATAAATAGAGGTTACAAAATATTCCCCCCATAAACCTGGAAAGACTAAGGACATACCCAGAGCATAATGGCAGTAAGAGATCCATACATGTATCCTGAATATCTCCTATTTCTACAAAAAGTACTTGAATCCCTTCCTCCAATGACCTAGGTTCCAGTACATGAATGTGACCTAATCATCAGGAAAGACTTTCTTATTGTACTATCTTGACTTGTACTGTCAATAAGACTCCTGCTTCCTGATGGTTGTTGACCTAAGAACCCTCTAGGTCCCTAAAAACAGGTTACTTAACTCTACTTTGATGAACAATGAGTTATCATGGGGGCAGCTATGTGGCACAGTGGATAGAGCACCATACCTGGAGTCAGGAGTACCTGAGTTCAAATTCAGTCTCAGACACTTAATAATTACCTAGCTGTGTGGCCTTGGGCAAGCCAATTAACTCCATTTGCCTTGCAAAAAAGACCCTAAAAAACAAACAAACAAAAAAAAAAACCAAACAACAACAACCAAAAAACCCAATGAGTTATCAATACTTCCAAGAAAATAGAGGACCACCAGGTCTGCATCTGCTCTGCCACTGAACCTTACAGATTACTTGAATGTTACTATATTTCTTGCTACAGTGACAGCAGGTCTCCTGGGCTTTTCCATATGCTCTGTAACTAAAATTCCTAAAGGTATTGTAGGTCCCAATTACAATGCAAATTCCTTGAGAGTTGATACTGCCTCACTTTTCTATTTATACCCCCTGCATATAGTAAAGTAATTGGCATATAGGAAGCAATAACAGATGCTTTTAAAAATTATTTCATTTAAGACAATTATCAAGAGCCCTGTGAATCTTCTCTCTTCTCTAAATTAGGCATGGACCCAAGGCCCTTCACCATTCTGGTTTCTCTCCTCTGGATATCTGATAGCTTGTCAATGTCCTTCCTAAACAGTTACACGCTAACCTGAACACAATACACCAGATGGGGACTAACTAAGATATAGAACATAGAATCCATTATCTCCTTACCCCTGGAAGTCATGACTCTCTAAAGACAGTTCAAAATCACATTAACTAACATTTCATGTTATTGATTCATATTTGAGGCTGCCATCCACTAAATTTCCCCATATTCTTTTACAGGCAAATTTATATTTAAAATGATTTCCCACATCTTGTATTTATGTAATTGATCTTTTGAACCCAAATAGCATCTTGTTGATCAGTTATTTTTCAGTCATGTCTGGCTCCCCCATTTATGGAAAATCTTGGCAAAGATACCAGAGTGGTTTATTATTTTCAACTTCAGTTCATTTTATACAAGGGCAATTAAATGGCACAGTAGATAGAGCACTGTCCTTGGAGTCAGAAAGTAGGGAATTCGAATCCACCCTCAGATACTTGACAGTGACCTTCTATGTGACCTTGAGCTAGTCACTTAAGTCTGATTGCCTTGTATCCATGACTATCTCCAGTTGTTCTGATTCATATCTGGTCACTGGACCAGATGGATCCCAGGGAGATAGTGAGGATGATGACTTAGCACAGTATCTTCTCACTTAAATTAAATTCATAATAATCATCTACCTGATGCAACATCTTCCTCAAGAATAAAGGACAAACATCATTATCATCATTTTATACATGAGGAAACTGGGACAAATACAGTTAAGTGACCTGCCCAGGGTTGAACAGCCTGAGAACAGATTTGAACTCAGGGAGATAAGACTTGCTCTGTATCCACTGTGCCATCTAGCTGCCAGAACCCAAAGTATAAGTCATTATATTTGTCACTTTTGAATTATATCTTATTAGTCCAATCTGATGTTTTAACCTATCAATTGTTTGCAGACACTGACTTGGTCTTCCAATGTTAGCTATTCTAAGTTTTGTAACATTGGCAAATCTGATAAGCAGGCTAGTTCTTCTCCCATACCCTGAACACTGTACCCTTTCATCTCTTCTACTTCTTAGATTCTCTAGCTACCTTCAAGACTCATCTCAAATCCCACTTTCTGCAGGTGGTTGCTCTGGTCTTCCCAGCTGTTTATACCTTCCCTTTAAGATTCCATCAGCTCCACGTATGTTTTCTATGCACCTTGTTATTTATATTATTCATTTATTTATATATTGACCTCACTAGAATGTGACTTCTTGAGGACAGGACTTGTTTGTTTGGAATTTTTTAACATTCTTTGTATCTCTAGCTCTTAGTAAAATTTCACAAATGCTTATCAATGTCCTTCCTAAACAGTTACCCTCTAACATGAACACAATACACCAAATGGGGACTAACTTAGATAGTATCCATTACCTCCTTGTTCCTGGAAGACAGTTCAAAATCACATTAACTAACACATCATGTAATTTTCCCTAAATATGTGTGGATTAGAATACATCATGGTTCTAAATGTTTGTGTGTATGTGTATGTGTGCATGTGTGTGTGTGTGTGTGTTTGTGTATGTGTGAAAGAGAGACAGAGAGAGAGAGAAAGAGACCTTTGGAACTCTGGGAAAGCCTAATAATACTGTGGGATTTTTGCTTATAATTTTTTGGGGAAGAAAGTGTTAAATTTTAGTTTAAAATGAGTGAAAATAAAAGTAATATTTTCTTATTCATATTTGTAGACCTTCTGAAATTTATTCATAGATCTGTTATCATGGTATCCAAAAATTGAAATTCCTAAATTTAATTGATAGTGAGGTCTCTCAAACTCTCAAATTTTATAATTTTCTGAATCATAGAATCTTTAAGTTAAAAAATTGTCTAGCCCAAGCTTCGCATTAATCTTGGAATTTTACCAATAAATTCTTTAAAATGGCAATAACATCACTACAAATATCTTTAGGGATTGGGAATTCATTAATTTTGAGGCATAATTTTACTTTGGCTATTCCTTATTATGAAGAAGTTATTTCTTTCACAAAGAACATAGTTATATCCTTATAACTTGGGTTTAGAAGAAGCAGGGGAACAATAGGGGCAGCAACAACTGCAGTAACAGCAGTTAATATTTGTACAATACTTTACGATTTACAAAGAATTTTACAAATATTTCATTTGATCCTCACAACAATTCTGCAGACTAAGTGCTAGTATTATACCCATTTTACAGATGAAGAAACTGAGGTAGATCTTTCCAAGGTTACACAACTGAGGTCATATTTGAATTCAGAACTTCCCTGATTCCAGGGACTCTATACAGTGCCCTACCCAACTGACATGTGTGTATGTGTGTATGCATCTGTGTGTGTGTGTGTGTGTGTGTGTGTGTGTGTGTGTGTGTGTGTGTGTGTGTGTGTGTGTGTTTTAGGGGCAAAGAATCAGTCTAAATATGGAGTCAGAAGTCCTGTGAAATAACAATGATTGAGTCAAATAATACTTATGAGCCATTGTACAAGTTACTTAACCTGAGGTAAATGGACTGCAGGAATTCTAAGGTTCCTTTAATTCCTATACCAATGACTCTATAGTCCATACATGGCTGCAAATTCTGCCCTCACACAAATAAATACTAAATTTAAGACAACAAGCTTGTGTCTTTTCCTCTCAAGGTTAAATATCCAAAGTTCTTTCATTCAATCCTTCTGTAGCATGGATAAGCAGGGAATAGATTCAGAATTCATATTGCTGAGTTGACAAATCTAGATTTGTTTCTACTGAGGAATTTGTTCTATTTAGCAAGAAATACCTGAATATTTGGTATTAAATTCAGATAATTGATTTCTATATAGAATTATACAGCTAGAAGGAAATTTGGATGTCGTTTAATTCTATTTTTTTCTTATTACAGAAGAGTAAACCAAGACCCACAGAAGGCAATGACTTTCCCAAGATCTACAATCAAGCCCTAATCTCTTCTTTGAGTACTAGCCTTGAATCACCAACTATCTCTTAGACATCTTAAATTCAACATGTTCAAAGTAGAAATTATTATTTTTTCTCCAAAACTTTCCCCTCTTCCTAACTTCCCTATAATTGTAGAAGGGACTACCATCCTCTCAGTCATCCAAGCATAGGTGTCATCCTCAGCTTCTTTTTTATAGTGCCTATATAGGTTATATGCTGCTAATTTTTTTGTTAATTCTTCCTAGACATATGTCCCCTCCTCTCAAAACATAGCATTACACTTCTGTTGCAGGCTCTCATCACCTCCTACATGGACTATTTTGATAGTTTCCTGGTGGGTAGCCCTGCTTTGAGTTCCTCCAAATTCTAATCTATCATCCACTCATTTGCCAAAGTGATCTTCTTAAAAGTCCAAATCTGACCAAGGATATATACTAGCAAATGTTTGAGAACTGTTTTCTCCTCAAAAAAAAAATAAAGTAGACACAACACATATCAAACTTTAATAAGTAGAATTAATATGTCTTTCATTACTCTCTCCAGTCCATAAATCAATATAATAGTAAATCAATATCTGGTTTTTAATTTTGTGATTTATGAGATGCAAATGGTCCAAATAAAAATTTAATAATTGTCTCTGCCTAGTTGGTAGGAACTGGCTCCAGTACAGCCCAGAACTATGTTATCCTCCTTTTCAATAGACTTAAGTGCTCAATGTTACTTCCTGGATTAAATACAAAATATTATTTGGGGCTTTTAAAACCTTTCATAACCTACCTCTCTCCTTTCCAATCTCCTTACACCTTATTCTTCCCCATGCACTCTACTATCCAGTGACATCAACCTTCATGTTATTTCTCCCAGGTGACATATCATCTCCTGACTCCAACCATTTTCACTGTCTGTTTCTTATGTCTGGAATTTTTCCCCTCCCATCTTAATCTCTTGGCTTCTATGGCTTCCTTCAAGACTTACCTTAAATTCCACTTTTGTGTAAGAAACCAAGTCCCTTTTTTCCTTCATTGCTGGGGCTTTATCTATGAGATTACTTCCAATTTACAATGTCTACACTTTGTCTATAAATAGTTACTTCCATGTTATTTCCATAACTAAATCCTTAGCAACCTGATGAAGCTTTTCATCTTTATTATTTAGCCCTAGTGGTTACCATAATGCCAATGCAAGTGTTTAATCCAGTCTTCTGAATAGATTGGTCCCAGAGAATATTCCACCTCAAAAGGGCTCCAAGTTCTATAGGCCCTCACCAGTAGTTATAATTAAGCTCTGATTTCCTTAGGGCAGGAATTCTTAATCTTTTTTGTGTCATGGACCCCTCAGAAGTCTCCTGAAGCCAATAGAATTTCTTAGATTTTTAATGCTATAGATAAAATATATAATATTCCAGAGAAAGACAACTATATTCACATAACAGTTATAAAAATATTCAAAAATTTCATTGACCATAGATAAAGGACCCCTGGACTAATGCTACCTGTTACAAACTGTTTCTTCAACTAGAGAGATTTTCAGACATGTATAAACACAGCCTCCTCACTTTGTACCCTCTTGCTATAAAATGTTTGCCCCCATCATTTGGCATGTACACACACACACACACACACACACACACACCTCACTTCTTGACCTTTCAAAGTCATTCCTCAAACAGCTTCTGTTTTTCTGTTGGAGTCACCAATGTTTTAAATATGTGATTTATTGTATCTTGACCTATGAACCTAAGAGAGCCTTGGAGCCCTCTTCCTGCCATGGATTTCTCAGGAATTGATCCACTCAGATTCTGGGTTTTGTAGTGGTTAAGTGGAGAAGCCTTAAGAAGGAGGGACCAGAAACAGTTATTATTTCACCATCTTTCACACACTACCAACAATAGCTCAGTAATCATACCAATTAATCAAAATGTGTATATATGAAGCATCTACTTTAAGCTAAGCACTTGAGTATGATAAGAGAATTCCTGGAATAATTTTCTTATTGTCATTTACTATATATTAGTAGGTCACATAAGTAGAGTTTATAAGACCTTGTTTAAGATATCAATTACAGGACCAGTGTTAATAATTATTCTTCTTTTTTTTTACCTGATATAAAATTTCCCCCTTCTGTCATCTGTTCTTTGATGTGTAAATTCATTATATTCTCTCTTTTTAAAATATTTTCATTGTACTTATCTTACTTATGAAACTAAAACCTATTTAGTGTAGATTAAAACTGTTGTTCAACGGCTCACTAACCTTTTCTTCAGTGATTTCTGAATTCTGCATTTAATAAGTGTGATTTTGTCCTATTACTAGTCCAGAGCATTTGATCAATATCCCTAACCTGGCACATAAAAAGTACTTAATTAATGAATGTTGATTGCTTATTGGATGGGATTCATCATTTTTGTCAGGCAAAGACAAAAATGCTTCCTTCCAGCAGGGGAGCAAGTATTATTTGTCTCTGTGAGTTGGAAGTGTTTCCAACAAAGTAAACTTCTAAGAAAAATGAAAATCCTTGTTACAAAATTATATCCTCAGGAGTATGGAATGCAAAGTCACAGAGGGAGAATTGAGGGAAAAAAGGAGGGAGAAAAAAAGAGCAATTAAGTATATGTTTGTTTCCATCTAACAAGATGCTCAGGGAATATATTCTTAGAAGTCCAAACTCTGGGAAAGTCCTCCCACAGACTCTGATAAAAATCTAGTTTCTCCAAGACTTCAACTGTGCCTTCCCTGGAAAGAATGTATGCCATGGACCATTTCTCAGCCAGGAATTTGCTGGTGTAGAGAGTGTATGAGTGAAGATCAAGGAGCCTTGGGTACAGTGCCTTTGACAAAAGCAACAACTTCTCTAGTAAGTGCTGACCTCAGAAAAGATTCAACCTGCACTGGATATTTGGAGGGCATTCATTCATTTGTTAAATATACATTTATTAGGCACTTACAGTGCGAGAGAGTTCTGGGGATATGGAGACAAAAATCCTGCTCTCCAGGAGCTGGAAACTCTGTTAGGGAAAAGAATACATGCATGAATACTACTTCTGTAAAGAGAAAAGAAAAATATATTTCTTCATAAGTCTTTTTGGAACTTAGATGGATTGCATTCATTTGACTTCTGATAACTGTTTCTTAGCTGGTCAGCACATCCAAATACAAGCTGATGAACCCTCTCATTCTTAATCCAAGTTCTGGTTCTAGATCCTGTCTAGTAACCATGCTTTCCCCTCTGCCATCACTATTTGTGGTTGTTCTGCCTCTAGCAGACCTCTTCCTTGTCCTTCTATTCCTACCTCATACTCCCTGTCCCTATCAGACTTTGTCAAAGTTATTCCCAACACAAAGGTTTCTTCAGTACTCTGTCATCTATGTGACATGAGGATGCTCTCTCTATCAACAGGAATCCCAATTCCTCTGGTGCTGACTCCTTGAATATTTGAAGTAAAAACCTATAATCCCCTATTGGAGAGACCCTTTTGGGTATGGACCTCTCATCTCTGAGCTATATAGCCATCCTTAAACAGATACACCTTGAAAAGGAGAAGGGTAGAGCAAAAGTTCTTTGAACCCTTGCAAGAGAGCATGAATGCAGATGGTCATCTCCAGTACCTATATGACATTGGGGGGAAACTGTAGGAGGAGAAGGGAAGAGAGAATCCACAAACAAGAAACACAAATTAAAGAGCACAAAAGTTATCTGACCTATAACTTTCTAACTTGCCTAGGCTCCAAGCTTAGCACAGGGATTAGCTGTGGCTGAGGAGATATAGCATTAGCCATTACATGGGGTAACCTGTGGTAAATGAATGAATAAATATTTTTTATGTATTTTATGATGACTCTGGAATTATACTAGATTCCGGAATAGCAAATAGAAAAGACTAGAAGTATTTTGCCTTGGGGGGGGATCATGGACCCCAAAGACAATGTAGTGAAGTTTATGGACCTCTTCACTGAATGCTTTTAAAATACATGTGATGATAAATGAAAACAAAGTTATTGAAAACAAGATTATTGAATTTTTTTTTCAAAATTCACTAGACCTTGGTCGGGGTAAGAACCAATAGAGAAAAGAGGGAAAAGTCTCTCCTCTTATGGAGCTCTCATTCTAATTGGAGAAAAGCTCATAACTAGAGGACTGTTGACCCAGGAAGGGAGTTTTGGTCTGCTGAGTCACAGAGATAACAAATTGATCCAAAGGCCATGTGATTAACATTCCCATTCCAGAAGCCACATTTCTCTTGGTTTAGTTATCATTCCCAGAACAGAATGTGCTAGAAAGAAGAGAGATCAGCAGGTAGTATATATGTTGAAGAAGAAAAGATAATATCATACCTGAGGTAGATGAGTACATATGCTATGATCCCTAGTCTGAGTTACCTAGATATGGAAATAGGTGATTTTGTATTCATTCCCTTTTCAATCAGAATAGTTAAACCTTAGGTGAAGTTTCAAAACTCAATGACTTAACTCCTGCCAGGATACTGGAAGAGGATGATCTCTGTAGGTTGCCACTGAACTGGAAGGTGCTACTTAAGGTGGTGACAAAATAGGCAGAAGCAGAACAAATAAAGAAATACCTGAAGTGTGGGGCTGGTTGGGGTCTGAAATATCTATCCTAGAAAAGATCAAAAGTATTAGGTGGTGGCCAATTTTTGTAGGTCTTTAATCTCTTTAAGCACAGGGGAGCTCAGGGAGGGGAGGACTAGAAGTCTGCCAGTATGTACAGGATGGATTGGAAGGATCAGTATGGGGAGAAGAATTGAGGGACCTGTCAGTATCACGCTAAAGTCACAAGATAAATGGAATTATTTTTCTTCTTCTTCCAAGGAGACTACTGGAATAGTCTAGTAAGGGGAAATCAGGTGTTGCAATAGGAAATGAGTGAGAAAATTCTCAGAATTTTAGACTCAGAAGGCCATCTAAGGCAAATAATATACAAAAGGAATCCTCAATTTACTATATGGAGCCAACAGTTACCCCGCTTCTATTCAAAGACTTTCAAGGAGGAAGCACTCATCCATTACTCCCTGATGTTGCCCATTCTATTGTCAAATAACTTTAAATAAAATGTTTCCTGTAGTCAAGACCAAATTAGCCTCTTTGCAACTTCTAACCATTTTTCTTGGTCCTGTATTCATGGTCCAAAGAGAATAAACATCATCTGCCTTCTACATCATATCCCTACATATGGTTAGCAGATTCCTCCCCCCACCTGAATCTTCATTTCTTTGAATCAGAAAAAGGATTGGGGGGGGTGGGAAAAGAGAATAAATATTTATATATAGTACCTGCTATAGCCAAGAATTGTCACCAATACTCAAATGATATACTTAGCCACAGTTTGTTAGGAGTTCTCAACACAAATGTAATACAACTCTTTTTTTTTCCGTGAAATGGGACCAGAAAATTAGAAACCTTCCTTTACTCAGTATGAAGGTAAAGTATAATCACATGGTTATCTGTAAAATAACATGTTTAAATTCGTCTTCATTGAAAGTATTACATTTTCCAAATGGCAGAGTTTAATGTAAAATTTAAACTCTCTTCCTCTTCCAAGGATAACTTCTGGATTGCATTTAACAGAAATTGAACATGTTGTTCACAATTGGTTATTCTTCCAAAATTTGTTTTCATCCTAGATGTATTTATAGATGTATTATAATGTTTAGAATACTTGAAGGTTTTTTGAAGTTCCATATTAATTGCTATTTTAATTATGAAATAAACAGTTGTATATATTAATGGAAGAATTTACATTTTATAGTTTGTTAAAGAAAACCCTTTAATGATAAAATAAAAAAGAAGTGTTAAGTCATTAAGCACCTTTACAAATATTATCTAGGTTAATCCTCACAATAGCCCTTAGAGATGGATGTTTTTAATTATCTCAATTTCACAGATAAGGAAACTGGGGCAACCAGAAGTTAAGGGATTTTCCCTGAGTCATACATGCCTAAATCAGGATTTGAACTCAGGTCCTCTTGATTCCAAGTCCAGAGTTCTATCCATCTAGATATCTCCCCAAAAAGCATATATGCATGAACAGGGAATTAAATGTAGGCCTTCTGTGCAATAGCAGAGAATTCTACCACCGAATCACCATGGAGTATCAAAGATCTAAATTCAAATACACCTTTCCTAGTTAAGTAATCCTGGTCAAGTCATTTGACCACTGCCTATCTCAGTTTCCTCATATCTAAAATGGATGCAGTAATTGTAATACCTTCCAGGGCTGATTTAAGAATCAATTGAGGTTATATTTGTTATGTACTTTGCAAAACTTAAAACATTATATAAATGCTATTTTTATTATCATTATCATTATTTGTTTCTAATGTCCTTCCCAGATGTAATGCTCATAACTCAACACATTCCTCCAATTATATGCAACTAACTAATCAATAAAGTCAGTGATCAAGCATTTATTAAGAACCTAGAATGTACCTGGCACTGTTGTGTTAAATGCTTAGTATTCAAATACCACAGCAAGATCCCTCTCCTTAAGTCCTTATGGAACTCCTATTCTAATGAAGGCAACACATAGCAAAGAACAATGAAAATACAAACTATTTCCATTGTAAATGAAAGATAATCTCAGAGAAAAGGCATTAACAAAAGGATGAGGCAGGGTGAGAAGGAAGAGTGCCAAGAAAGGTCATACAAGAGGTGAGAGTTGAACTTTCACTGAGTCTTGAAGGAAGGCAGGAATTTTTTGGTGAGGAGAGATACTATTCTAGCTTTGGAAGATAGACTTTCAAGAAACAGGGAATTAAGGTATAGAGTGTTAAGTCAGATGACTGCAAAACTATTGCTTCCCTTGTCTTGAAGGTAATCTCTCTCTTAAAAGAGTCATTTTTTGAGCTGCTACAAAAGTCCATTAGTGACTTTTGTTCATCATTTGCAAACAACCTGCTATCTTTTTTTTTGATTCCCCTACATAGCACATTAAAAATAAGTAAATGTTTATCCTTTTTAAATTTCATTATATTAGACCCAAACATCTTTGTGGATTTTAAGTCACTCAGCTCAATTTTGTGAGAATTTGATGCAGAATCCAGGAATGCTGCTTTGATGAACATGGAAAACCTAAGTTAACCCTCTACCAGAAGAGGGCTTATAAATGCATGAGCACTAGCTCTACAAAAAAAAAAAATAGTATGACATGTGTTTAAATTTAATCGGTATTATTGGCATTTTCTTTATAACTTTCTTAAGTGATAAATGAAATAATAAATAAAACCCAGTTTTTTTAGTGTTTTCCAAAATTTAACATTTAACTATCATTTGGCAAGAGCTGACTCCAGGGCATTCTCCACTTTCCAAGGATAATAATAATCAAGACCCTTGAGATTAAAGGAATTGTGGTTCAAATCCAGGGCAGTTTAGATTAAAGTTGACACCAGATGGAATGATCTGGGACTCAGAGAATGAAGAGTAAAAAGAGATTTTGAAAATTTTGCTGATGAGCCCCTGAGGTACCATAATACATATTTGCTCACTGAATTTTATCTCCCTGCTACAATATTTTATTTATTTCATCTTTCTGAACTCTTTTAATAATACTAAGAAATGGAGGCAGCTAGATGGCACAGTGGATAAAGCACCAGCCCTGGAGTCAGGAGTACCTGAGTTCAAATCCAGCCTCAGACACTTAATAATTACCTAGCTGTGTGGCCTTGGGCAAGCCACTTAACCCCATTTGCCTTGCAAAAATCTAAAAACAATAAAATAAAAAATAATAATACTAAAAATGTTTTTATTGAAAAGTAAAGAAAGGTGTTTTTAATTTAAAATTCCTACTTGTTTGAACCCTCTGGCTCAAGAATAAGTGATTCATTTGACCAGATGTGGAATATCAACCTGAACATCTGCCTTCATCCAAATAATAGATGTTAAATAGTACAGGTCCAAGACCTATTCCTGGAAACATTTAGGTGACTGACTCTTAATTATGATTTTGGGGATATATCCATTCAAACAATTTTGATCAATCTAACCCTGTCACCATCATTGTTAGGAGGGATAAAGAGGGAGATGTGGGAGAAAAAGAAGATCAGTTGGGTCTTTTCGATCCCAGTGATTTCTTCCCTGGGCTGGTGCAGTGGGTGGGTTATCAAGAGTAAGGGGCCAAGAACAAGGAGTTTTTGTTGCTCCTGGTTTTTCTGGGTAGTTTGGAGTATGTATATTGGGAAATGCCCAATATGCTTCTGGCACATTCTCATTATATTTTCCTTTTTCTCCGTAAGAAATGCAAAATCACACCAGAATCTTGGAATTTCTCTTCCTCGGCCTGTCAGATGATCCAGAACAACAACAATTCTTCTTCAGATTATTTCTAGGCATGTACCTCATTGGAACACTGGGGAACCTTCTCACTATCCTGGCAATTGGCTTTGATTCCCGCCTCCATAGTCCTATGTATTTCTTCCTCTCCAACTTGTCTTTTCTAGATCTCTGTTTCACTTCTACCACAGTTCCCAAAATGCTGGTGAATTACCTTTTAGAGAGCAATGCCATTTCCTATCCAGAATGCTTAGCTCAAATGTATTTTATTAATGCTTTTGGTGCATCAGACAGCATCCTCCTCTCTACAATGGCCTATGATCGTTACCTGGCTGTCTGTTACCCTTTACACTATGGCACAGTCATGACCTCACACCTTTGTGCTCTGCTGGTGGCTGTGCCTTGGGTTTTTGCTCACCTCATTGCAATGGTTCATAGCATATTTATAGACCAACTGTCTTTCTGTACAAATAATAAAATCCCTCACTTCTTCTGTGACATAAACACCTTGATAAAACTCTCATGTTCTGACACTCACATCAATGAAATGTTGGTTCTTTTTTTAGGGGGGCCAGTAGTTTTAATTCCCTTCATATGCATTGTGATTTCTTATACTCCTATTGTTTCTGCTGTATGGAAGGTTCCATCAGTTCAAGGGAAATGGAAAGCCTTTTCTACCTGTGGATCCCACCTCTCTGTGGTCACTCTTTTTTATGGAACTGTCATTGGTGTATATTTCAACCCCACATCTACCCACACAAGCCATAAAGACATGATAGCAACTGTGATGTATACAGTTGTCACCCCTACACTGAACCCTTTCATCTATAGCCTTCGGAACAATGATTTGAAAGGAGCACTGTGGAAACTTCTTGGCTTAAAACGCTTCTTTAAAAGATAATTTTGATGATTTTTCCCTTGTTCCAACATAGATAGATATCTCATTGATAAAATAAATGAACTAATATATTGTCAGAAATGAGTGCTTAATGTCAATCTGAAGGGAGTCTATTAGTGTTGGGTAAAGAAAATTTCTATCCTTGGTTCTATTGTGTTCAATTATAACAATATATGAAATATATATATATATATATATATATATGCATCATGAAGATAAACTCAGCATACTTGTCTAATTTGTAGATGATATGAATTTGGGGGAATGGTTTATTATTCTTTTTTAAATTTATTTGAAGTTTGAATTCCAAATTCTATCACTCCCTCTCTCTCCCTTCCCTCCCTCCTGTCTAATATTATAAACAATCAGATATAGGTTATACATATGTAATAATGTAAAAGGTTTCCACATTAGTCATTTTGTACAAAAAACTCAAAAGAAAAAAATGAAAGTCAAATATAGTATGCTTGAGTCTGTATTCAATTAATATCATTTCTTTCTCTGGAGGTTGATAATATGCTTAATTAATCCTTTAGAATTGTCTTAGATCAGTGTATAGCTGAGAATAGCTAAGTCATTCATGGATTTTTATCAAACAATACTGTTTGATTACTGTTATTGTGAACAATGTTCTCCTGGTTTTGTTCACTTGGTTCAGCATATATGTCTTTCCAGATTTTTCTGAAACCATCCTTGTTATATCTAAAAGTATGGTAATATTCCATTACAGTCACATAACAACATTTTTTAACCAAGTGATGGCCAAGTGCCACTAAATTTTGGATATAGATCTAACAGATAAATGTTTTTAATTGGTGATGATAGGAGGGTTTACTTAGACAATCCTATGGAATCAGCAATGATACTATGACAAATAATAGCTTCAGAAAAAGTGAAAATTATAAAATAAACTTTCCAAAATCAATTGCCTTTCTATATGATGATAATAAAAATCCAAAAAGCAATAAGAGAGAAAACTAATTCCAAATAATTGCAAAATATATTGACTATGATTAAGATTTATCTCTTCCAACTATCTCTTCCAAGATATCTCTTCCAAGGTACACAAAAGACTTTCCTGGATTCACAAAATGCTTCTAAAGAAATAAACAAAATTTTAACAATATTAAATAGCTGGTGGAACATAGTGATAATGGTTGATTTATGCCAATAAAACAAAAATGGGAATACTACCAAAGTCAATTAATGCTATAACAATCAAATTATCAAAGAGATGATCTATAGAACTTTAAAAAATAATAACAAAATTCATTTGGAATTCATTCCTTTTGTGACAGAACAAATACAAAGAAAAAAACAAAACTTCTGGGTAAACTGCACTGCGCCCTTGATACACCAACTTTCATTTAGACTGACATTTGACTCCATCATGTGTCACAAAATATTTTAAATAAGTTGTTGTTGTACAATTATTTCAATCAAGTCTGTCTCTTTGGGACCCAATATGGAATTTTCTTGACAAAGATACTGGGATGCTTTGATATTTCCAGTTTATTTTTAAAATGAGGAAACTGAAGCAAATAAGGTTAATTGACTTTCCAAGGGTCACAGAGTTACTAGTGTCTAAAGTTTGATTTGAATTAAGGATTTTATGACTCCAGACCTGGTGTTTTCCACTGTACTGCCTTGCTGTCCCTCTAATTGGGTACATATTTTATTATTAAATATCATAGCATAAAAATCTATTTTAAAAATTTGAATATTAAAAGATCATAAATTTCTTATATATGGAAGGTAAAAAGGCATTCTTGACTAAATAAGATAAAGATGCATTTACAAATATAAAACAAATTGATTACATGAAATTGAAAAAAAATTTTGCACAGACAAATTAATTGCTTGGATAAGAAGTAAAGGGATGATTGCAGAGGGCAGGGCAGTTGAGGGAAACTTTATATCAAACTTTTCTAACAAGAGTTTGGTGTTGAAGACATACAAATATGTAATGGCTACATATTTAATTCAATAGCCATTTCTGAAAAGTCAAGTGTATCAAAGGATATGAATAAATGGTTCCCAAGAGAAGTGAAAATTATTAATAACCACAAAAAGTTCCACATCACCAATAATAAAAGAAATGCAATTCAAAATGAATCTCATCTTTAACCTCAGATTTCATAAATTGGCAAAAAATTGATGAATAATACAATAATTAATAATAATGCTATTGTGAAAAGATATATTGCAGTATTGTTGGTGGAACCATCAATCAATCCAACCATTTGAGAAAATAGTTTGGAATTTTACAAAGAAATTGACTAAAATGCTTTTACCTTCTGGTGAGAAATTCAATTGTTGAAATTATATTGCAAGGAGGATATTGATGAGAAGAAAGTCTCTAAACAAGCCAGAATATTTGTAGCAGCACTTTGCATGATATCAAGAATTGGAAACAAAGTAGATGTCCATCAACTGAAGAACAGCTAAATAAACTGTAGTACATAGATATGGTGGATTATGACAGTATTGTGAGAAATGATGAATGTGATGAATAAAGAGAACCAAGCAAAGGTCTCCATGAACTCATGCAGAGTGATCTAAACAAGGGGCAGCTAGGTGTACAGTGTATAGAGCACTGGCCCTGGAGTCAGGAGGACCTGAGTTCAAATCCAGTCTCAGACACTAAATAATGACCTAGCTGTGTGACCTTGAGCAAGTCTTTTAACCCCATTGCCATGCAATAAAACAAAAAAAAATTAGAGTTATATAAATAAAGCAATGAAGATAACAAAAAACAGAATTAAGTACAGAAAGAAATGAAAATCAAAAGAAAACCAAACACACAAATCAAAATTTAATGCTGAAAAATTATTAAAAACTAACAAATCCAAAGAAGAGATACAAGAAAACTCTTCTACTTTCTTCTTTTTCAGGGGTGACAAATATATAAGAGGGTGTAAGATTGTTATATGTAATGATCAGTTTGATGTATTGATAAACTATGTTGATTTTTTTCTACTCTTTTTCCTTTCCTTGTCTTTGAAAACACTTTTTGTTATTTGATATGATGACTTGGAAGGAGAAAGATAATAGGAAAAATGATTATGGTGCAAAAAAGGAGTATATCAATAAAAACTTTATTTAAAAATGAATGCTTGTGGTAGCTGGGTGGTACAGGAGGTATAGGAACAAGTCTAGGACTTAGGAAGTCCTGAATTCAAATCTGACCTCAAACACTTGACACTAAATCAGACTGTGATGCTATGAAAGTCACATAATCTTAATTGCCTTGCAAAAATATTAGGAAAAAAATGAATGCTTTACCCTTTGTCCCAAGAGTAGCACTGCTAGGTTTTTATCTCAAAGATAAAAAAATATGTTTATAGTAGCTCTATTTGTGATCTTAAAGAATTAGACATTGACGAGTTGTCCATCATTTGGAGAACAAGTTATATGATGGTTATGGAATATTATTGTGCTATAACAACGTTAAGCAAGGTGCTTTCAGTAAAACCTGGAAAGATTTATATGAACTGATGCAAAGTGAAGTGAGCAGAACCAGAAGAACATTGTATATTGTAACAGCAATTTTTTATGGTGATCTACCATGAATAACTTATCTAATCTCAGTAATACAACAATTCAAGACAGCTCTGAAGGAGTTATGATGAAAGATGATGTATATCTCCAGACAAAGAACTGATAGAGTCTGAATGTAGATCGGATATTTTTTCTTTACCTTCTTTATTTGGAGAGGTGAATCTCTGTATTTACTTCCAAAGATTAATTAATATGGAAATGTGTTTTACAACTTATGTCAGATCATTTGCCTTAACAATGGAGAGGATGATAGGGAGAGAAACTGAAACTCAAAATTTGAAAATAAAGGTTAAATTACAGTCAGATATAATTGGGGAAGAATAAAATATCAAATCTAAAAAAACACAAAGAAAAATCACCACATTGAATTGAATTAGCCCAGGAATATAATTAAATTAAAGGTTGAGGAGGCTCAATGGACTCAAAGTTCCCTTTGTCCTTCTCCAGTGTTCTTAAGCATATACTCAGAGCTGGTTCCTCATGTCAGTCAATCCTCCTCTACCTACTGTTCTTCCTTAAACCTTAAAATGATCTCATATGAGACAAGTATGAGTTCCTGAGTCTAGCTCTCAAATAAGATGAAACGGAAATGGAGTTTTTGACCAAATGAGAACTTGTCTGGGAACTCATCCTTTTAAACATTTTGTATTTTTTGTGTGTGGCAGAAACAGACACTGAATCACTAAAGTTTAGACCCTTTAAAATGATTGCTGTAACACTAGTGGGTGACCTATAGAGTGGCAGAGTTCTCAGAGCAGATTCATATCTCCATATTCTCTCCTTCCTCTGACATAATCTTTATATCTCCATTTCTGGTTATTATCAACTATTTTTAACTCTACATTTTATTTTTTGAGTAGCAGCGTTATTTTTTTCCATCTATATGCACATGTTTATTTTTAAATTTCAAAGTTTCCTTCCACCCTTCCTTCTCATTCTCCTCCCCACAACAGCTAACAGTTAAGTTAGCAGTGGAAATACATATTTTTGATAAACATGTTTACAGATTAGTAATTTTTAGTATGAGGAATTAGGATTGAAAGAAAGAAATACATAAAAATAGTACTATAAAGAGTTCATCAGATTCTGAAGGCTTTACTTTTGTTTTTTTTTTTTTTTGCTTCCTCTGGATGGGGATAACATTGTCCATAGCCCATCTTATAGGGTTGTCCTAGCTCTCTGAACTGCTGAGAGGAATTGCTTCCATCAATTGATCATCTCACAAAGTTGTTGTTAAGGTGTACATTGTTCTCTTAGTTTTTCTCCCTTTGCTCAACATCAGATCCTATAATTCTTTCCATGCTTTTCTAGAGTCTGCTCATTTATGATTTCTTACAGAACAATAATATTCCATAGTATTCATGTACCATAACTCATTTAGCCATTCCCCAGTTGATGAACACCCCCTCAATTTCTGATTCTTTGACACTACAAAAAGAGCTACTATAAATATTTTGGATCATGTAGTGCTTTTCTCATTTTTTATGATTTCACCTGGATAGGTCAAGGGAACGAATATCTATTCACAACTCCACCATCAATGTATCAGTATCCCTATCCTCCTACAACCTCTACAACATTGATCATTTTGTCTTTTTCTTGACCAATCTGATAGTGTGAGGTGATAATTCATAGTTGTTTTAATTTACATTTCTTCAGTCAATAATGATTTGGAGCATTTGTTTTCACATGATTATATATATATATATATATATATATATATATATATATATATATGTAGAGAGAGACATATATATATACATATATATATATATATATTCTTGTTGATTTCTTCATTTGAAAACTGTTTATTTATAGTCTTTGACCATTTAGCAGTTGGGGAATGACATGTAACCCTATGAATTTGATGCAATTCTATCTGTATTTTAAAAATGAGTCCTTTATCAGAACTCCTGGGAGTGAATATTATTTTCCAGTTTTCTGCTTTCCTTCTAATTTTGGCAGCATTGATTTTATTAGTGCAAAAACTTTTTAAATTTAATATAGTCAAAATTAGATAGAGTATTTCTTGGTCTATTGATTTATCTATCGTGTCACCCTTTATATCTAAATTATGTAACCATTATGAAATTATTTTGGTAGAGGGTGTGAGATATGGGTCTATGTCTAGTTTTGCCTGAGAATTTTTATCAAATAGAGTACTTATCTCAGAAGCTGATATCTTTGGGTTTGTCAAATAGTAGATTACTGTAGTAATTTACTGTGTTTTCTTTTGAACCTATTCTAAATCACTGATTTAATAGTTTATTTTTTAACCAGTATCAGGAAGTTTTGATGATTGCCACTTTATAGTACAGTTTTAGATCTGATAGAGCAAGGGCTACCTTCCTTTACATTTTTCTTCACCAGTTCCCTTGTTGTTACTGACCTTTTGTTGCTCCAGGTGAATTTTGTTACTATTTTTTTGAGTTCGGTAAAATAGTTATTTAATAGTTTGATTGGTATATCACTGAAAAAGTAATTTAATTTGGGAAGAATACTCATGTTTGTGATATTAGCTTTACCTAATCATGAGCAATTAACATTTTTCCAGTTATTTAGATCTGATATTTTTTGCATGAGAAGTTATTTATAATTGTGTTCATGCAGTTTCTTGGTTTGTCTTGGGAGGTAGATTTCCAAGTATTAAATGAAATCTTTAGTTACTTTAAATGGAATTCCTTTTTCTTTCTCTTGCTCTTGGGTTTAGTTTTTCATATATAGAAATGGTGATGATTTATGTGGGTCTATTTTATATTCTCCTACTTGGTTGAATTTGTTAATTGTTTCTAAGAGTTTTTAAATGATTTTCTCAGGCTCTCTAAACATACCATCATATCATTTGAAAGAATGAAAGTTTTGCTTCATCACTACCAATTCTGATTCCTTCAATTTCTTTTTCTTCTCTTATTGCTACATCTAGCATTTTTTAAAGATTTTTTTATTCTGAGTTTTACAATTTTTCCCCTAATCTTACTTCCCTCCCCCCCCAACAGAAAGCAATTTGACAGTCTTTACATTGTTTCTATGGTATACATTGATCAAAATTGAATGTGATGAGAGAGAAATCAAATCTTTAAGGAAGAAACAAAGTATAAGAGAAAGCAAGATCATAAGAGAAAGCAAGATCAGACACTAAGATATCAGCTTTTTTTTCTAAATTGAAGGTAACAGTGCTTGTGGTCCTTGTTCAAACTCCACAGTTCTTTCTCTGGATACAGATGGAATTCTCCATTGCAGACAGCCCCAAATTGTCCCTGATTGTTACACTGATGGAATGTGCGAGTCCATCAAGTTTGATCATTGCCCCTATATTGCTGTTAGGTTATACAATGTTTTTCTGGTTCTGTTCATCTCACTCAGTATCACTTCATGCAAATCCCTCCAGGCTTCTCTGAATTCCCATCCCTCCTGGTTTCTAATAGAACAATGATGTTCTGTGACATACCTTATACCAGTTTGCTAAGCCATTCCCCAATTGAAGGACATTTACATGATTTCCAGTTCTTTGCCACCACAAAGAGGGCTGCCATGAATATTTTTGCACAAGTGGGGCTTTTACCCTTTTTTGTCATCTCTTCAGGGTAATGACCCAGTAGTTGTATTGCTGCATCAAAGGATTTGCACATTTTTGTTGCCCTTTGGGCATAGTTCCAAATTTCTCTCCAGAAAGGTTGGATGAGTTCACAACTCCACCAACAATGTAACAGTATTTCCCACAACACTTCCAATAATGGTCATTGTCCTTTCTGGTCATATTGGCCAGTCTGAGAGGTGTGAGGTGGTGCCTCAGAAAAGTTTTAATTTGCATTTCTCTGATAAAGTAATGATTTAGAGCAATTTTTCAAATGACTATAGATTGCTTTTATCTCCTCATCTGTAAATTGTCTTTGCATATCCTTTGACCATTTGTCAATTGGGGAATAGCTTTTTTTTTTTAAAAATTGACTCAGTTCTCTGTATATTTTAGAAATTAATCCTTTGTCAGAAACATTACTTGTAAAGATTGTTTCCCAGTTTACTACATTTCTTTTGATCTTGGTTACAGTAGTTTTGTCTGTGCAGAAGCTTTTTAATTTAATGTAATCAGAATCATCTACTTTGTTTTTAGTGATGTTCTCCATCTCTTCCTTAGTCACAAACTGCTTTCCTTTCCATAGACCTGAAAGGTAAACTACTCCTTGATCTTTTAGTTTGCTTATAATATTGTTTTTTCTGTCTAAATCCTGTACTCATTTTGATCTTATCTTGCTATAGGGTGTGAGGTGTTGGTCTAATCTAAGTTTCTTCCATACTAACTCTCAATTTTTCCAGCAGCTTTTATCAAAGAGAGAGTTTTTGTACCAATAGCTGGACTCTTTGGGTTTATCAAACAGCAGATTACTATAACTGTTTTGTGCTATTGCACTTAGTCTATTCCACTGATCCACCACTCTATTTTTAGCCAACACCAGTCAGTTTTAATGACTGGGTCCAATATTGCATATGATTTTTATTGTATTGTGATCTGAGAAAGATGTATTCACTATTTCTGCCTTTCTGCAATTTATTATTAGGTTTTTATGCCCTAGTACTTAGTCAATTCTTGTAAAAGTGCCATGTATTGCAGAGAAAAAGTATATTCCTTTCTATCCCCATTCAATTTCTTCCATAAGTCTATCATATCTAGGTTTTCTAACAATCTATTTACCTCCTTAACTGCTTTCTTGTTGATTTTATGATGAGATTTCTCTAAATCTGAGAGTGGGAGGCTGAGGCCTCTCACTAGTAGAGTTTTGCTGTCTGTCTTCCTGTAGTTCTTTCAGCTTCTCCTCTAAGAATTTGGATGCTGACTTCTGCCCAAAATGATGGAGAAAAGACAGGCACAGTGCTAAAGCCTCCTGATATTTCCCCTTCTATGATAAGAAACAAACCTCTTAGCAGAAATCTGACTCACAAAACCCAGGAGGAAGAACATCAGCCTCAGGATTTGTCTTCTGCAGCTGTGGGTTAGTCCACGTGCAAAGGGCAAATCAGTCCCGGTTCAGCCTGATAAGGGACTAGTTTGGAGCCTGAGTGCAGTACCTGCTTGATCATCAACAGGGCTAGACCATGGGGAGTCTTGGATCTACAAGGGAGCAGAGGCACTGGTGTTTGTTCTGACCCTCTGGAGCTTGCTGACAGGGCTGGGGGAAGAGTTTCAGTGCAGGAGAGCTACAGACACCATCCTGGGGCTCCTCAGGTCTGAGAAACTCTGAGTCAATGCCTCCATTGTTGCTGAGGCCTCTTCCCATAACAAACACAATTACAGAGTACTTCTGCCTCAAGCACAGGTGTGTGAGCAGAAGAAACACCCCAGCTGACAATAGGGAGAGGAATGACTAGAGCCCACCTTTGATTGAAGGCAAAAGGATTTAACAGCTTCAATCACAACTTTCAGGCTAAGGGAGAGTGCCTCAATCAAGTTCACAGACACTCCAGAGAAAGCAACCAGCGCCTCCTACTGGCCAGTTGGAGAAATTGCACTAAGTGAGTAATCCTCTAGGGATCCCAATACCAAGCCCCTGTGAACCAGCCCCTCCCCAACTCAAGGTCTTAGCAAAATGAAGAAAGGTCAGCAGAAAGGTATATCCATAGAAAAATTCTTGGATGGAAAAGACCCTAATTCAGACAGACCTAGAACCTCAGAGGAGAATATGATCTGGTCTCCAGCACAGAAAGACTTGCTTGAAGAAATAAGGAAGGATTTTAAAAATCAATTGGAAAATTTGGAAAAAGAAACTCAAGAGAAGATTTTTTTATAGATTTTTTTTCAAGGCAATGGAGTTAAGTGGCTTGCCCAAGGCCACATGGCTAGGTAATTATTAAGTGTCTGAGGTCAGATTTGAACCCAGGTACTCCATATGGCTGACACCAAGGCTGTTGCTCTATTCACTGTACCACCTAGCCACCCCTCAAGAGAAGATTAACACCTCTCAACGAGAAAACAAATCAGTGGAAAATACAATTGGACAAATACAAAATGAGACTAAATCTCTCACATACACAGTTGGACAAATGCAGAAAAGAAAATAATTCTCTCAAAAACCTCAACTGGTCAAATGGAAAGCTCTTTCAAAAGTAGACTTGACCAAGTGGAAAAGAAGTTGCAAGAAGTAAATGAAGAAAACTCACCCCTAAAAAAAAAGAATTGAGTCTGTGGGAACTAATGAAACCATGAGACAGCAAGAACCTGTTAAACAAAATCAAAAAATAGAAAAAAATAGAAGAAAATGTAAAATACCTCATCAGCAAAACCACTGATCTCGAGAATAAATCTAGGAGGGGCAACCTGAGAATTTTTGGACTTCCTGAAAACATTGGAGAGAGAAAAAAGCCTGGACTTAATATTACAGGATCCAGTCGTGGAAAATTTCCCTGATATCATGAAACCAGAGGGCAAAGTAGTCATTGAAAGAATACATCAATCCCCTCCAGAAAGAGAGCCTAAAATGAAAACACCAAGGAATCCAGAACTATCAGATAAAAGAGAAAATCCTGCAAGCAGCCAGAAGGAAACAATTGAAATACCAAGGAGCCATAGTAAGGATTATGCAGGACCTGGATGCATCAACATTGAGGGATCAATGAGCCTGGAACAAGATATTCTGAAGAGAAAGGGAACTTGGAATACAGCCAAGAATCCACTATTCAGCAAAGCTGAGCATTATCTTTCAGGGGAAAAGATGGACATATAACAAAATGGAAGAATTCCAAAAATTCCAGATGAAAAGAACAGAGCTAAATAGAAAATTTGGACATCAAACAAGGTTCAAGAGACACATGAAAAGGTAAAAAAAAAGTGAGGGTAAAGAAAAAAAACACTATCCAATAAGTTGAAACTGGCTATATCCCAGCATGGATAAAAAGATTCTCATAACGCTTGAGAATTGTAACTCTAACAGAGAGAATATACCTAGGCATAAATGATAGACATTCATGACCTATCCATGATACTGCTATCCAATGGGATGAAACTGGCTATAACCCCCCTTGGGAGAAAGACTCTAATAACTCTCAAGAATTTTAATTCTATTAGACAGAATGTACTTAGCTAGAAGTGATGGATACTCAGAATTTTATATGACTCAGACAGGATGATTTTAAAAACACTACCTCCTTAAAAAGGGGGACAGGAAAGGAGACAGGAGGAAGGAAGGGACTGAATGGGGTAAATATCATTACGTTAAGAGGTACAAAATGCCTATGGTAATAAAGGGGAAGAAGGGAGGAGATTAGAAACACCTGAATCTTCTTCTCATCAGACTTGACTTGAAGTCAACTTACACACATACTCAGTTAACTTAAAAAAGTATCTACCCTTTCAAGTACTAAAAGGGGGAAAGGAGAGGGGGGGGACGGAGAAAGGAAGAGGGAGGGGAAAAAAGGGGAACTAACAAAAGGAAGGGAAGGAAAAGGGAAAAGGGGGAAGGTGAAAGAAAGAGGGGGTAGATATAGGAGGGCAAACACATTGAAGGGGGTAGTATTCAGAATCAAATTACTGGGGAATACGGATAAGCGGGGGAAAGGGGGAAAAATACAAACAGAGGGAAGATAGCATGGAGGGCAATAAAAATTAGTAGTCATAACTTTGAATATGAATGGGATGAACTCTCCCTTAAAACCTAAGTGAATAGCATAGTGGATTAAAAACTGCAATCCTCCAATATACTACTTACAAGAAACTCATTTGAAGCAGAAAGATACATTAGAGTCAAGGTAAAAGGTTGGAGAAAAATATATTTTGCTTCAGCTGAAGTGAAAAAAGCAGGGGTAGCAATCCTTATCTCAGATAAAACAGCTGCAAAAGTAGATAGTATTAAAAGAGATAAGGAAGGAAACTTTATCCTCCTAAAAGGTACCCATAGACAAGAAAGTTATTTCAATACTGAGTATATATGCACCCATGTGATAGCATCCAAATTCTTAGAGGAGAAGCTGAAAGAACTACAGGAAGACATAGACAGAAAAACTCTATTGGTGGGAGACCTCAACCTCCCACTCTCAGTTCTAGATAAATCAAACCATAAAATAAACAAGAAAGAAGTTAAGGAGGTATATAGACTGTTAGGAAAACTAGATATGGTAGACTTATGGAGGAAATTAAATGGTGATAGAAAGGAGCATACCATTTTCTCTGCAGTACATGGCACTTAAACAAAAATTGACCACGTATTAGGACACAAAACCAAATGATTAACTGCAGAAAGGTAGAAATAGTGAATACATCTTTCTCAGATCACAATGCAATAAAAGTCATATGCAATTGGAAACTGAAGGACCTCATTTTAAAACATAAGTGGACCAAAATACAAATTATAGAATTAATAACTTTATCCTAGATAATGACAGTAATGAAACAACATACCAAATCCTATGGGATTCACTCCAAGCAGCTCTCAGGGGATATATTATATATCTTTAAATGCTTACATGAATAAATTAGACAAAGAGGAAATCAATGAACTAAAATATGTGAATAAAAAATTAGAGAAAGAACAAATTAAATATCCCAAATTAAATACCAAATTAGAAATTCTAAAATTAAAGGAGAAATTAATAAAATCAAAAACAAAAACCTATTGAATTAATAAATAAAACCAAAAGTTGGTTTTATGAAAAAACCAATAAAATTGATGAACCTCTGGTCAATCTGATTAAAAAAAAAAGAAGAAAACCAAATTGCTAGTATCATAAATGAAATAGGTGAACTGACCACCAATAAGGAGTAAATTAAAGTAATAATTCAAAATTATTTTGCCCAACTCAATGCCAATAAATTTGATAATCAAAGTGAAATGGGTGAATATTTAGAAAAATATAAATTGCTAAGGTTAAACGAAGAGGAGATTAAATACCTAAACAACCCTATTTCAGAAAACAAGATTCAACAAGCCATCATTGAATTCCCTAAGAAAAATTCTCCAGGGCCTGATGGATTCATAAGTGAATTCTACCAAACATTTAAGGAATGATTGGTTCCAATTCTATATAAACTCTTTGGAAAAAGAAGGGAAAATGGAACTCTGCCTAACTCTTTCTATGAAACCAATATGGTGTTGATACCTAATCCAGGAAGAGTTAAAAGAGAGAAACAAAATTATAAACCTATCTCCTTGATGAATAAAAATGCAAAAATCTTAAATAAATCTTAGCAAAATGATTATAACAAGTTATCACTGAGATAATACATTATGATCAAGTAGGATTTATCCCAGGAATGCAGGGTTGGTTCATTATTAGGAAAACTGTTAGTACACTCAATTATATCAACAACAAACCTATCAGAAATTATATGATCATATCAATAGATGCTGAAAAAGCTTTTGACGAAATACAGCACCCATTCCTATTAAAAACAATAGGGAGTGTAGTAATAAATAGACTATTCTTTAGAATAATTAGCAGTATCTATCTGAAGCCATCAACAAGTTTTATATTCAATGAATAGAGGCTAGAGGCATTCCCAATAAGATCAGGGGTGAAACAAGGATGCCCATTATCACCACTTCTATTCAATATCATATTAGAAATGTTAGCTTCAACAATTAGAGAAAAAAAGAAATTGAAGGAATTAGAATTGGGAAGGAAGAGACAAAACTGTCACTCTTTGCAGATGACATGATGGTCTACCTAGAGAATCCCAAAAAATCATCCAAAAACTACTGGAAACAATGAGCAAATAACCCCTCATAAATCCTCATGATTTCACCTGGATAGGTCAAGGGAACGAATATCTATTCACAACTCCACCATCAATGTATCAGTATCCCTATCCTCCTACAACCTCTACAACATTGATCATTTTGTCTTTTTCTTGACCAATCTGATAGTGTGAGGTGATAATTCATAGTTGTTTTAATTTACATTTCTTCAGTCAATAATGATTTGGAGCATTTGTTTTCACATGATTATATATATATATATATATCATATATATATATATATATCATATGTGAGAGAGACTAATATATACATATATATATATATATATTCTTGTTGATTTCTTCATTTGAAAAGCTGTTTATTTATAGTCTTTGACCATTTAGCAGTTGGGGAATGACATGTAACCCCTATGAATTTGATGCAATTCTATCTGTATTTTAAAAATGAGTCCTTTATCAGAACTCCTGGGAGTGAATATTATTTTCCAGTTTTCTGCTTTCCTTCTAATTTTGGCAGCATTGATTTTATTAGTGCAAAAACTTTTTAAATTTAATATAGTCAAAATTAGATAGAGTATTTCTTGGTCTATTGATTTATCTATCGTGTCACCCTTTATATCTAAATTATGTAACCATTATGAAATTATTTTGGTAGAGGGTGTGAGATATGGGTCTATGTCTAGTTTTGCCTCGAGAATTTTTATCAAATAGAGTACTTATCTCAGAAGCTGATATCTTTGGGTTTGTCAAATAGTAGATTACTGTAGTAATTTACTGTGTTTTCTTTTGAACCTATTCTAAATCACTGATTTAATAGTTTATTTTTTAACCAGTACCAGGAAGTTTTGATGATTGCCATTTATAGTACAGTTTTAGATCTGATAGAGCAAGGGCTACCTTCCTTTAGCATTTTTCTTCACCAGTTCCCTTGTTGTTACTGACCTTTTGTTGCTCCAGGTGAATTTTGTTACTATTTTTTTGAGTTCGGTAAAATAGTTATTTAATAGTTTGATTGGTATATCACTGAAAAAGTAATTTAATTTGGGAAGAATACTCATGTTTGTGATATTAGCTTTACCTAATCATGAGCAATTAACATTTTCCAGTTATTTAGATCTGATATTTTTTGCATGAGAAGTTATTTATAATTGTGTTCATGCAGTTTCTTGGTTTGTCTTGGGAGGTAGATTTCCAAGTATTAAATGAAATCTTTAGTTACTTTAAATGGAATTCCTTTTTCTTTCTCTTGCTCTTGGGTTTAGTTTTTCATATATAGAAATGGTGATGATTTATGTGGGTCTATTTTATATTCTCCTACTTGGTTGAATTTGTTAATTGTTTCTAAGAGTTTTTAAATGATTTTCTCAAGCTCTCTAAACATACCATCGATATCATTTGAAAGAATGAAAGTTTTGCTTCATCACTACCAATTCTGATTCCTTCAATTTCTTTTTCTTCTCTTATTGCTACATCTAGCATTTTTTAAAGATTTTTTTATTCTGAGTTTTACAATTTTTCTCCTAATCTTACTTCCCTCCCCCCCCCAACAGAAAGCAATTTGACAGTCTTTACATTGTTTCTATGGTATACATTGATCAAAATTGAATGTGATGAGAGAGAAATCAAATCTTTAAGGAAGAAACAAAGTATAAGAGAAAGCAAGATCATAAGAGAGAAAGCAAGATCAGACACTAAGATATCAGCTTTTTTTTCTAAATTGCAGGTTAACAGTGCTTGTGGGTCCTTGTTCAAACTCCACAGTTCTTTCTCTGGATACAGATGGAATTCTCCATTGCAGACAGCCCCAAATTGTCCCTGATTGTTACACTGATGGAATGTGTGAGTCCATCAAGTGTTGATCATTGCCCCTATATTGCTGTTAGGTTATACAATGTTTTTCTGGTTCTGTTCATCTCACTCAGTATCACTTCATGCAAATCCCTCCAGGCTTCTCTGAATTCCCATCCCTCCTGGTTTCTAATAGAACAATGATGTTCTGTGACATACCTATACCAGTTTGCTAAGCCATTCCCCAATTGAAGGACATTTACATGATTTCCAGTTCTTTGCCACCACAAAGAGGGCTGCCATGAATATTTTTGCACAAGTGAGGCTTTTACCCTTTTTTGTCATCTCTTCAGGGTAATGACCCAGTAGTTGTATTGCTGCATCAAAGGATTTGCACATTTTTGTTGCCCTTTGGGCATAGTTCCAAATTTCTCTCCAGAAAGGTTGGATGAGTTCACAACTCCACCAACAATGTAACAGTATTTCCCACAACACTTCCAATAATGGTCATTGTCCTTTCTGGTCATATTGGCCAGTCTGAGAGGTGTGAGGTGGTGCCTCAGAAAAGTTTTAATTTGCATTTCTCTGATAAAGTAATGATTTAGAGCAATTTTTCAAATGACTATAGATTGCTTTTATCTCCTCATCTGTAAATTGTCTTTGCATATCCTTTGACCATTTGTCAATTGGGGGAATAGCTTTTTTTTTTTAAAAAATTGACTCAGTTCTCTGTATATTTTAGAAATTAATCCTTTGTCAGAAACATTACTTGTAAAGATTGTTTCCCAGTTTACTACATTTCTTTTGATCTTGGTTACAGTAGTTTTGTCTGTGCAGAAGCTTTTTAATTTAATGTAATCAGAATCATCTACTTTGTTTTTAGTGATGTTCTCCATCTCTTCCTTAGTCACAAACTGCTTTCCTTTCCATAGACCTGAAAGGTAAACTACTCCTTGATCTTTTAGTTTGCTTATAATATTGTTTTTTCTGTCTAAATCCTGTACTCATTTTGATCTTATCTTGCTATAGGGTGTGAGGTGTTGGTCTAATCTAAGTTTCTTCCATACTAACTCTCAATTTTTCCAGCAGCTTTTATCAAAGAGAGAGTTTTTGTACCAATAGCTGGACTCTTTGGGTTTATCAAACAGCAGATTACTATAACTGTTTTGTGCTATTGCACTTAGTCTATTCCACTGATCCACCACTCTATTTTTAGCCAACACCAGTCAGTTTTAATGACTGGGTCCAATATTGCATATGATTTTTATTGTATTGTGATCTGAGAAAGATGTATTCACTATTTCTGCCTTTCTGCAATTTATTATTAGGTTTTTATGCCCTAGTACTTAGTCAATTCTTGTAAAAGTGCCATGTATTGCAGAGAAAAAGTATATTCCTTTCTATCCCCATTCAATTTCTTCCATAAGTCTATCATATCTAGGTTTTCTAACAATCTATTTACCTCCTTAACTGCTTTCTTGTTGATTTTATGATGAGATTTCTCTAAATCTGAGAGTGGGAGGTGAGGCCTCTCACTAGTAGAGTTTTGCTGTCTGTCTTCCTGTAGTTCTTTCAGCTTCTCCTCTAAGAATTTGGATGCTGACTTCTGCCCAAAATGATGGAGAAAAGACAGGCACAGTGCTAAAGCCTCCTGATATTTCCCCTTCTATGATAAGAAACAAACCTCTTAGCAGAAATCTGACTCACAAAACCCAGGAGAAGAACATCAGCCTCAGGATTTGTCTTCTGCAGCTGTGGGTTAGTCCACGTGCAAAGGGCAAATCAGTCCCGGTTCAGCCTGATAAGGGACTAGTTTGGAGCCTGAGTGCAGTACCTGCTTGATCATCAACAGGGCTAGACCATCGGGGAGTCTTGGAGTCTACAAGGGAGCAGAGGCACTGGTGTTTGGTTCTGACCCTCTGGAGCTTGCTGACAGGGCTGGGGGAAGAGTTTCAGTGCAGGAGAGCTAGCAGACACCATCCTGGGGCTCCTCAGGTCTGAGAAACTCTGAGTCAATGCCTCCATTGTTGCTGAGGCCTCTTCCCATAACAAACACAATTACAGAGTACTTCTGCCTCACAGCACAGGTGGTGTGAGCAGAAGAAACCACCCCAGCTGACAATAGGGAGAGGAATGACTAGAGCCCACCTTTGATTGAAGGCAAAAGGATTTAACAGCTTCAATCACAACTTTCAGGCTAAGGGAGAGTGCCTCAATCAAGTTCACAGACACTCCAGAGAAAGCAACCAGCGCCTCCTACTGGCCAGTTGGAGAAATTGCACTAAGTGAGTAATCCTCTAGGGATCCCAATACCAAGCCCCTGTGAACCAGCCCCTCCCCAACTCAAGGTCTTAGCAAAATGAAGAAAGGTCAGCAGAAAGGTATATCCATAGAAAAATTCTTGGATGGAAAAGACCTAATTCAGACAGACCCTAGAACCTCAGAGGAGAATATGATCTGGTCTCCAGCACAGAAAGACTTGCTTGAAGAAATAAGGAAGGATTTTAAAAATCAATTGGAAAATTTGGAAAAAGAAACTCAAGAGAAGATTTTTTTATAGATTTTTTTTCAAGGCAATGGAGTTAAGTGGCTTGCCCAAGGCCACATGGCTAGGTAATTATTAAGTGTCTGAGGTCAGATTTGAACCCAGGTACTCCATATGGCTGACACCAAGGCTGTTGCTCTATTCACTGTACCACCTAGCCACCCCTCAAGAGAAGATTAACACCTCTCAACGAGAAAAACAAATCAGTGGAAAATACAATTGGACAAATACAAAATGAGACTAAATCTCTCACATACACAGTTGGACAAATGCAGAAAAGAAAATAATTCTCTCAAAAACCTCAACTGGTCAAATGGAAAGCTCTTTCAAAAGTAGACTTGACCAAGTGGAAAAGAAGTTGCAAGAAGTAAATGAAGAAAACTCACCCCTAAAAAAAAAGAATTGAGTCTGTGGGAACTAATGAAACCATGAGACAGCAAGAACCTGTTAAACAAAATCAAAAAATAGAAAAAAATAGAAGAAAATGTAAAATACCTCATCAGCAAAACCACTGATCTCGAGAATAAATCTAGGAGGGGCAACCTGAGAATTTTTGGACTTCCTGAAAACATTGGAGAGAGAAAAAAAGCCTGGACTTAATATTACAGGATCCAGTCGTGGAAAATTTCCCTGATATCATGAAACCAGAGGGCAAAGTAGTCATTGAAAGAATACATCAATCCCCTCCAGAAAGAGAGCCTAAAATGAAAACACCAAGGAATCCAGAACTATCAGATAAAAGAGAAAATCCTGCAAGCAGCCAGAAGGAAACAATTGAAATACCAAGGAGCCATAGTAAGGATTATGCAGGACCTGGATGCATCAACATTGAGGATCAATGAGCCTGGAACAAGATATTCTGAAGAGAAAGGGAACTTGGAATACAGCCAAGAATCCACTATTCAGCAAAGCTGAGCATTATCTTTCAGGGGAAAAGATGGACATATAACAAAATGGAAGAATTCCAAAAATTCCAGATGAAAAGAACAGAGCTAAATAGAAAATTTGGACATCAAACAAGGTTCAAGAGACACATGAAAAGGTAAAAAAAAAGTGAGGGTAAAGAAAAAAACACTATCCAATAAGTTGAAACTGGCTATATCCCAAAGAGAACCAAGCAAAGGTCTCCATGAACTCATGCAGAGTGATCTAAACAAGGGGCAGCTAGGGATGATTTTAAAAACACTACCTCCTTAAAAAGGGGGACAGGAAAGGAGACAGGAGGAAGGAAGGGACTGAATGGGGTAAATATCATTAGTTAAGAGGTACAAAATGCCTAAAAGAGAACCAAGCAAAGGTCTCCATGAACTCATGCAGAGTGATCTAAACAAGGGGCAGCTAGGTGTACAGTGTATAGAGCACTGGCCCTGGAGTCAGGAGGACCTGAGTTCAAATCCAGTCTCAGACACTAAATAATGACCTAGCTGTGTGACCTTGGGCAAGTCTTTTAACCCCATTGCCATGCAATAAAACAAAAAAAAAATTAGAGTTATATAAATAAAGCAATGAAGATAACAAAAAACAGAATTAAGTACAGAAAGAAATGAAAATCAAAAGAAAACCAAACACACAAATCAAAATTTAATGCTGAAAAATTATTAAAAACTAACAAATCCAAAGAAGAGATACAAGAAAAACTCTTCTACTTTCTTCTTTTTCAGGGGTGACAAATATATAAGAGGGTGTAAGATTGTTATATGTAATGATCAGTTTGATGTATTGATAAACTATGTTGATTTTTTCTACTCTTTTTCCTTTCCTTGTCTTTGAAAACACTTTTTGTTATTTGATATGATGACTTGGAAGGAGAAAGATAATAGGAAAAATGATTATGGTGCAAAAAAGGAGTATATCAATAAAAACTTTATTTAAAAATGAATGCTTGTGGTAGCTGGGTGGTACAGGAGGTATAGGAACAAGTCTAGGACTTAGGAAGTCCTGAATTCAAATCTGACCTCAAACACTTGACACTAAATCAGACTGTGATGCTATGAAAGTCACATAATCTTAATTGCCTTGCAAAAATATTAGGAAAAAAATGAATGCTTTACCCTTTGTCCCAAGAGTAGCACTGCTAGGTTTTTATCTCAAAGATAAAAAAATATGTTTATAGTAGCTCTATTTGTGATCTTAAAGAATTAGACATTGACGAGTTGTCCATCATTTGGAGAACAAGTTATATGATGGTTATGGAATATTATTGTGCTATAACAACGTTAAGCAAGGTGCTTTCAGTAAAACCTGGAAAGATTTATATGAACTGATGCAAAGTGAAGTGAGCAGAACCAGAAGAACATTGTATATTGTAACAGCAATTTTTTATGGTGATCTACCATGAATAACCTATCTAATCTCAGTAATACAACAATTCAAGACAGCTCTGAAGGAGTTATGATGAAAGATGATGTATATCTCCAGACAAAGAACTGATAGAGTCTGAATGTAGATCGGATATTTTTTCTTTACCTTCTTTATTTGGAGAGGTGAATCTCTGTATTTACTTCCAAAGATTAATTAATATGGAAATGTGTTTTACAACTTATGTCAGATCATTTGCCTTAACAATGGAGAGGATGATAGGGAGAGAAACTGAAACTCAAAATTTGAAAATAAAGGTTAAATTACAGTCAGATATAATTGGGGAAGAATAAAATATCAAATCTAAAAAAAACACAAAGAAAAATCACCACATTGAATTGAATTAGCCCAGGAATATAATTAAATTAAAGGTTGAGGAGGCTCAATGGACTCAAAGTTCCCTTTGTCCTTCTCCAGTGTTCTTAAGCATATACTCAGAGCTGGTTCCTCATGTCAGTCAATCCTCCTCTACCTACTGTTCTTCCTTAAACCTTAAAATGATCTCATATGAGACAAGTATGAGTTCCTGAGTCTAGCTCTCATATAAGATGAAAAGGAAATGGAGTTTTTGACCAAATGAGAACTTGTCTGGGAACTCATCCTTTTAAACATTTTGTATTTTTTGTGTGTGGCAGAAACAGACACTGAATCACTAAAGTTTAGACCCTTTAAAATGATTGCTGTAACACTAGTGGGTGACCTATAGAGTGGCAGAGTTCTCAGAGCAGATTCATATCTCCATATTCTCTCCTTCCTCTGACATAATCTTTATATCTCCATTTCTGGTTATTATCAACTATTTTTAACTCTACATTTTATTTTTTGAGTAGCAGCGTTATTTTTTTCCATCTATATGCACATGTTTATTTTTAAATTTCAAAGTTTCCTTCCACCCTTCCTTCTCATTCTCCTCCCCACAACAGCTAACAGTTAAGTTAGCAGTGGAAATACATATTTTTGATAAACATGTTTACAGATTAGTAATTTTTAGTATGAGGAATTAGGAGAGTTCATCAGATTCTGAAGGCTTTATTTTTGTTATGTTCTTTTTTTTTGCTTCCTCTGGATGGGGATAACATTGTCCATAGCCCATCTTATAGGGTTGTCCTAGCTCTCTAAACTGCTGAGAGGAATTGCTTCCATCAATTGATCATCTCACAAAGTTGTTGTTAAGGTGTACATTGTTCTCTTAGTTTTTCTCCCTTTGCTCAACATCAGATCCTATAATTCTTTCCATGCTTTTCTAGAGTCTGCTCATTTATGATTTCTTACAGAACAATAATATTCCATAGTATTCATGTACCATAACTCATTTAGCCATTCCCCAGTTGATGAACACCCCCTCAATTTCTGATTCTTTGACACTACAAAAAGAGCTACTATAAATATTTTGGATCATGTAGTGCTTTTCTCATTTTTTATGATTTCACCTGGATAGGTCAAGGGAACGAATATCTATTCACAACTCCACCATCAATGTATCAGTATCCCTATCCTCCTACAACCTCTACAACATTGATCATTTTGTCTTTTTCTTGACCAATCTGATAGTGTGAGGTGATAATTCATAGTTGTTTTAATTTACATTTCTTCAGTCAATAATGATTTGGAGCATTTGTTTTCACATGATTATATATATATATATATACATATATATATATATATACATATGTAGAGAGACATATATATATATATATATATATATTCTTGTTGATTTCTTCATTTGAAAGCTGTTTATTTATAGTCTTTGACCATTTAGCAGTTGGGGAATGACATGTAACCCTATGAATTTGATGCAATTCTATCTGTATTTTAAAAATGAGTCCTTTATCAGAACTCCTGGGAGTGAATATTATTTTCCAGTTTTCTGCTTTCCTTCTAATTTTGGCAGCATTGATTTTATTAGTGCAAAAACTTTTTAAATTTAATATAGTCAAAATTAGATAGAGTATTTCTTGGTCTATTGATTTATCTATCGTGTCACCCTTTATATCTAAATTATGTAACCATTATGAAATTATTTTGGTAGAGGGTGTGAGATATGGGTCTATGTCTAGTTTTGCCCGAGAATTTTTATCAAATAGAGTACTTATCTCAGAAGCTGATATCTTTGGGTTTGTCAAATAGTAGATTACTGTAGTAATTTACTGTGTTTTCTTTTGAACCTATTCTAAATCACTGATTTAATAGTTTATTTTTTAACCAGTACCAGGAAGTTTTGATGATTGCCATTTTATAGTACAGTTTTAGATCTGATAGAGCAAGGGCTACCTTCCTTTGCATTTTTCTTCACCAGTTCCTTTGTTGTTACTGACCTTTTGTTGCTCCAGGTGAATTTTGTTACTATTTTTTTGAGTTCGGTAAAATAGTTATTTAATAGTTTGATTGGTATATCACTGAAAAAGTAATTTAATTTGGGAAGAATACTCATGTTTGTGATATTAGCTTTACCTAATCATGAGCAATTAACATTTTCCCAGTTATTTAGATCTGATATTTTTTGCATGAGAAGTTATTTATAATTGTGTTCATGCAGTTTCTTGGTTTGTCTTGGGAGGTAGATTTCCAAGTATTAAATGAAATCTTTAGTTACTTTAAATGGAATTCCTTTTTCTTTCTCTTGCTCTTGGGTTTAG
Source organism: Macrotis lagotis (assembly GCF_037893015.1). Lineage (NCBI taxonomy): Eukaryota > Metazoa > Chordata > Mammalia > Peramelemorphia > Peramelidae > Macrotis > Macrotis lagotis. The sequence goes on along the minus strand of NC_133666.1, from coordinate 640,256,285 downwards.
TTTTTCATATATAGAAATGGTGATGATTTATGTGGGTTTATTTTATATTCTCCTACTTGGTTGAATTTGTTAATTGTTTCTAAGAGTTTTTAAATGATTTTCTCAAGCTCTCTAAGCATACCATGATATCATTTGAAAGAATGAAAGTTTTGCTTCATCACTACCAATTCTGATTCCTTCAATTTCTTTTTCTTCTCTTATTGCTACATCTAGCATTTTTTAAAGATTTTTTTATTCTGAGTTTTACAATTTTTCTCCTAATCTTACTTCCCTCCCCCCCCAACAGAAAGCAATTTGACAGTCTTTACATTGTTTCTATGGTATACATTGATCAAAATTGAATGTGATGAGAGAGAAATCAAATCTTTAAGGAAGAAACAAAGTATAAGAGAAAGCAAGATCATAAGAGAAAGCAAGATCAGACACTAAGATATCAGCTTTTTTTTCTAAATTGCAGGTAACAGTGCTGTGGTCCTTGTTCAAACTCCACAGTTCTTTCTCTGGATACAGATGGAATTCTCCATTGCAGACAGCCCCAAATTGTCCCTGATTGTTACACTGATGGAATGTGTGAGTCCATCAAGGTTGATCATTGCCCCTATATTGCTGTTAGGTTATACAATGTTTTTCTGGTTCTGTTCATCTCACTCAGTATCACTTCATGCAAATCCCTCCAGGCTTCTCTGAATTCCCATCCCTCCTGGTTTCTAATAGAACAATGATGTTCTGTGACATACCTATACCAGTTTGCTAAGCCATTCCCCAATTGAAGGACATTTACATGATTTCCAGTTCTTTGCCACCACCACAAGAGGGCTGCCATGAATATTTTTGCACAAGTGAGGCTTTTACCCTTTTTTGTCATCTCTTCAGGGTAATGACCCAGTAGTTGTATTGCTGCATCAAAGGATTTGCACATTTTTGTTGCCCTTTGGGCATAGTTCCAAATTTCTCTCCAGAAAGGTTGGATGAGTTCACAACTCCACCAACAATGTAATAGTATTTCCCACAACACTTCCAATAATGGTCATTGTCCTTTCTGGTCATATTGGCCAGTCTGAGAGGTGTGAGGTGGCACCTCAGAAAAGTTTTAATTTGCATTTCTCTGATAAAGTAATGATTTAGAGCAATTTTTCAAATGACTATAGATTGCTTTTATCTCCTCATCTGTAAATTGTCTTTGCATATCCTTTGACCATTTGTCAATTGGGGAATAGCTTTTTTTTAAAAAAATTGACTCAGTTCTCTGTATATTTTAGAAATTAATCCTTTGTCAGAAACATTACTTGTAAAGATTGTTTCCCAGTTTACTACATTTCTTTTGATCTTGGTTACAGTAGTTTTGTCTGTGCAGAAGCTTTTTAATTTAATGTAATCAGAATCATCTACTTTGTTTTTAGTGATGTTCTCCATCTCTTCCTTAGTCACAAACTGCTTTCCTTTCCATAGACCTGAAAGGTAAACTACTCCTTGATCTTTTAGTTTGCTTATAATATTGTTTTTTCTGTCTAAATCCTGTACTCATTTTGATCTTATCTTGCTATAGGGTGTGAGGTGTTGGTCTAATCTAAGTTTCTTCCATACTAACTCTCAATTTTTCCAGCAGCTTTTATCAAAGAGAGAGTTTTTGTACCAATAGCTGGACTCTTTGGGTTTATCAAACAGCAGATTACTATAACTGTTTTGTGCTATTGCACTTAGTCTATTCCACTGATCCACCACTCTATTTTTAGCCAACACCAGTCAGTTTTAATGACTGGGTCCAATATTGCATATGATTTTTATTGTATTGTGATCTGAGAAAGATGTATTCACTATTTCTGCCTTTCTGCAATTTATTATTAGGTTTTTATGCCCTAGTACTTAGTCAATTCTTGTAAAAGTGCCATGTATTGCAGAGAAAAAGTATATTCCTTTCTATCCCCATTCAATTTCTTCCATAAGTCTATCATATCTAGGTTTTCTAACAATCTATTTACCTCCTTAACTGCTTTCTTGTTGATTTTATGATGAGATTTCTCTAAATCTGAGAGTGGGAGGTTGAGGCCTCTCACTAGTAGAGTTTTGCTGTCTGTCTTCCTGTAGTTCTTTCAGCTTCTCCTCTAAGAATTTGGATGCTGACTTCTGCCCAAAATGATGGAGAAAAGACAGGCACAGTGCTAAAGCCTCCTGATATTTCCCCTTCTATGATAAGAAACAAACCTCTTAGCAGAAATCTGACTCACAAAACCCAGGAAGAAGAACATCAGCCTCAGGATTTGTCTTCTGCAGCTGTGGGTTAGTCCACGTGCAAAGGGCAAATCAGTCCCGGTTCAGCCTGATAAGGGACTAGTTTGGAGCCTGAGTGCAGTACCTGCTTGATCATCAACAGGGCTAGACCACGGGGAGTCTTGGGTCTACAAGGGAGCAGAGGCACTGGTGTTGGTTCTGACCCTCTGGAGCTTGCTGACAGGGCTGGGGGAAGAGTTTCAGTGCAGGAGAGCTGCAGACACCATCCTGGGGCTCCTCAGGTCTGAGAAACTCTGAGTCAATGCCTCCATTGTTGCTGAGGCCTCTTCCCATAACAAACACAATTACAGAGTACTTCTGCCTCACACACAGGTGTGTGAGCAGAAGAACCACCCCAGCTGACAATAGGGAGAGGAATGACTAGAGCCCACCTTTGATTGAAGGCAAAAGGATTTAACAGCTTCAATCACAACTTTCAGGCTAAGGGAGAGTGCCTCAATCAAGTTCACAGACACTCCAGAGAAAGCAACCAGCGCCTCCTACTGGCCAGTTGGAGAAATTGCACTAAGTGAGTAATCCTCTAGGGATCCCAATACCAAGCCCCTGTGAACCAGCCCCTCCCCAACTCAAGGTCTTAGCAAAATGAAGAAAGGTCAGCAGAAAGGTATATCCATAGAAAAATTCTTGGATGGAAAAGAACCTAATTCAGACAGACCTAGAACCTCAGAGGAGAATATGATCTGGTCTCCAGCACAGAAAGACTTGCTTGAAGAAATAAGGAAGGATTTTAAAAATCAATTGGAAAATTTGGAAAAAGAAACTCAAGAGAAGATTTTTTTATAGATTTTTTTTCAAGGCAATGGAGTTAAGTGGCTTGCCCAAGGCCACATGGCTAGGTAATTATTAAGTGTCTGAGGTCAGATTTGAACCCAGGTACTCCATATGGCTGACACCAAGGCCGTTGCTCTATTCACTGTACCACCTAGCCACCCCTCAAGAGAAGATTAACACCTCTCAACGAGAAAACAAATCAGTGGAAAATACAATTGGACAAATACAAAATGAGACTAAATCTCTCACATACACAGTTGGACAAATGCAAAAAAGAAAATAATTCTCTCAAAAACCTCAACTGGTCAAATGGAAAGCTCTTTCAAAAGTCGACTTGACCAAGTGGAAAAGAAGTTGCAAGAAGTAAATGAAGAAAACTCACCCCTAAAAAAAAGAATTGAGTCTGTGGGAACTAATGAAACCATGAGACAGCAAGAACCTGTTAAACAAAATCAAAAAATAGAAAAAAATAGAAGAAAATGTAAAATACCTCATCAGCAAAACCACTGATCTCGAGAATAAATCTAGGAGGGGCAACCTGAGAATTTTTGGACTTCCTGAAAACATTGGAGAGAAAAAAAAGCCTGGACTTAATATTACAGGATCCAGTCGTGGAAAATTTCCCTGATATCATGAAACCAGAGGGCAAAGTAGTCATTGAAAGAATACATCAATCCCCTCCAGAAAGAGAGCCTAAAATGAAAACACCAAGGAATCCAGAACTATCAGATAAAAGAGAAAATCCTGCAAGCAGCCAGAAGGAAACAATTTAAATACCAAGGAGCCATAGTAAGGATTATGCAGGACCTGGATGCATCAACATTGAGGGATCAATGAGCCTGGAACAAGATATTCTGAAGAGAAAGGGAACTTGGAATACAGCCAAGAATCCACTATTCAGCAAAGCTGAGCATTATCTTTCAGGGGAAAAGATGGACATATAACAAAATGGAAGAATTCCAAAAATTCCAGATGAAAAGAACAGAGCTAAATAGAAAATTTGGACATCAAACAAGGTTCAAGAGACACATGAAAAGGTAAAAAAAAAGTGAGGGTAAAGAAAAAAACCACTATCCAATAAGTTGAAACTGGCTATATCCCAGCATGGATAAAAAGATTCTCATAACGCTTGAGAATTGTAACTCTAACAGAGAAAATATACCTAGCCATAAATGATAGACATTCATGACCTATCCATGATACTGCTATCCAATGGGATGAAACTGGCTATAACCCCCCTTGGGAGAAAGACTCTAATAACTCTCAAGAATTTTAATTCTATTAGACAGAATGTACTTAGCTAGAAGTGATGGATACTCAGAATTTTATATGACTCAGACAGGATGATTTTAAAAACACTACCTCCTTAAAAAGGGGGACAGGAAAGGAGACAGGAGGAAGGAAGGGACTGAATGGGGTAAATATCATTATGTTAAGAGGTACAAAATGCCTATGGTAATAAAGGGGAAGAAGGGAGGAGATTAGAAACACCTGAATCTTCTTCTCATCAGACTTGACTTGAAGTCAACTTACACACATACTCAGTTAACTTAAAAAAGTATCTACCCTTTCAAGTACTAAAAGGGGGACAGAGAAAGGAAGAGGGAGGGGAAAAAAGGGGAACTAACAAAAGGAAGGGAAGGAAAAGGGAAAAGGGGGAAGGTGAAAGAAAGAGGGGGTAGATATAGGAGGGCAAACACATTGAAAGGGGTAGTATTCAGAAACAAATTACTGGGGAATACGGATAAGCGGGGGAAAGGGGGAAAAATACAAACAGAGGGAAGATAGCATGGAGGGCAATAAAAATTAGTAGTCATAACTTTGAATATGAATGGGATGAACTCTCCCTTAAAACCTAAGTGAATAGCATAGTGGATTAAAAACTGCAATCCTCCAATATGCTACTTACAAGAAACTCATTTGAAGCAGAAAGATACATTAGAGTCAAGGTAAAAGGTTGGAGAAAAATATATTTTGCTTCAGCTGAAGTGAAAAAAGCAGGGGTAGCAATCCTTATCTCAGATAAAGCAGCTGCAAAAGCAGATAGTATTAAAAGAGATAAGGAAGGAAACTTTATCCTCCTAAAAGGTACCCATAGACAAGAAAGTTATTTCAATACTGAGTATATATGCACCCATGTGATAGCATCCAAATTCTTAGAGGAGAAGCTGAAAGAACTACAGGAAGACATAGACAGAAAAACTCTATTGGTGGGAGACCTCAACCTCCCACTCTCAGTTCTAGATAAATCAAACCATAAAATAAACAAGAAAGAAGTTAAGGAGGTATATAGACTGTTAGGAAAACTAGATATGGTAGACTTATGGAGGAAATTAAATGGTGATAGAAAGGAGCATACCATTTTCTCTGCAGTACATGGCACTTAAACAAAAATTGACCACGTATTAGGACACAAAACCAAATGATCAACTGCAGAAAGGTAGAAATAGTGAATACATCTTTCTCAGATCACAATGTAATAAAAGTCATATGCAGTATTGGGCCAAGGAGGCATAAACCCAGAAGCAATTGGAAACTGAAGAACCTCATTTTAAAACATAAGTGGACCAAAATACAAATTATAGAATTAATCACTTTATCCTAGATAATGACAGTAATGAAACAACATACCAATCCTATGGGATTCACTCCAAGCAGCTCTCAGGGGATATATTATATATCTTTAAATGCTTACATGAATAAATTAGACAAAGAGGAAATCAATGAACTAAAATATGTGAATAAAAAATTAGAGAAAGAACAAATTAAATATCCCAAATTAAATACCAAATTAGAAATTCTAAAATTAAAGGAGAAATTAATAAACTCAAAAACAAAAACCTATTGAATTAATAAATAAAACCAAAAGTTGGTTTTATGAAAAAACCAATAAAATTGATGAACCTCTGGTCAATCTGATTAAAAAAAGAAAGAAGAAAACCAAATTGCTAGTATCATAAATGAAATAGGTGAAATGACCACCAATAAGGAGTAAATTAAAGTAATAATTCAAAATTATTTTGCCCAACTCAATGCCAATAAATTTGATAATCAAAGTGAAATGGGTGAATATTTAGAAAAATATAAATTGCTAAGGTTAAACGAAGAGGAGATTAAATACCTAAACAACCCTATTTCAGAAAACAAGATTCAACAAGCCATCATTGAATTCCCTAAGAAAAATTCTCCAGGGCCTGATGGATTCATAAGTGAATTCTACCAAACATTTAAGGAACAATTGGTTCCAATTCTATATAAACTCTTTGGAAAAAGAAGGGATAATGGAACTCTGCCTAACTCTTTCTATGAAACCAATATGGTGTTGATACCTAATCCAGGAAGAGTTAAAAGAGAGAAACAAAATTATAAACCTATCTCCTTGATGAATAAAAATGCAAAAATCTTAAATAAATCTTAGCAAAATGATTATAACAAGTTATCACTGAGATAATACATTATGATCAAGTAGGATTTATCCCAGGAATGCAGGGTTGGTTCATTATTAGGAAAACTGTTAGTACACTCAATTATATCAACAACAAACCTATCAGAAATTATATGATCATATCAATAGATGCTGAAAAAGCTTTTGACGAAATACAGCACCCATTCCTATTAAAAACAATAGGGAGTGTAGTAATAAATAGACTATTCTTTAGAATAATTAGCAGTATCTATCTGAAGCCATCAACAAGTTTTATATTCAATGAATAGAGGCTAGAGGCATTCCCAATAAGATCAGGGGTGAAACAAGGATGCCCATTATCACCACTTCTATTCAATATCATATTAGAAATGTTAGCTTCAACAATTAGAGAAAAAAAAAAGAAATTGAAGGAATTAGAATTGGGAAGGAAGAGACAAAACTCTCACTCTTTGCAGATGACATGATGGTCTACCTAGAGAATCCCAAAAAATCATCCAAAAACTACTGGAAACAATGAGCAATTGTAGCAAAGTTGCAGGATATAAAATAACCCCTCATAAATCCTCAACTTTTCTATATATGTCTAGCAAGATACAGCAGGAAGAGCTAGAAAGAGAAATACCATTCAAAGTAACCGCAGACAACATAAAATACTTAGGAGTCTATTTGCCAAGACAGACTCAAAAACTTTTTGAAAACAATTATGAGACACTTCTCACACAAATTAAATCAGATTTAAATAACTGGGCAAATATTAACTGCTCAGGGATAGGTAGAACTAATATAATAAAAATGACAATTCTACCAAAAGTAAACTACCTGTTAAGTGCCCTGCCAATCAAAATTGCAAAAAATTATTTTAATGAGTTAGAAAAAGTTATAAGTAAATTCATATGGAGAAATAAAGAGTCAAGAATTTCCAGGAATTTAATGAAAAAGAAGTGTAAAAAGAAGGGGGCTTAACCCTACCTAATCTAAAATTTTATTATAAAGCATCAGTCATCAAAACTGTTTAGTATTGGCTAAGAAATAAAGTGGTGGATCACTGGAAAAGATTAGGTGCAATAGCACCTAATAGAAATTAGAGTAATCTGCTGTTTGATAAACCCAAAGAGTTCAGTTATTGGGATAAAAACTCTCTCTTTGATAAAAAAAACTGCTTGGAAATTGGAAGTTAGTATGGAAGAAATTTAGGCCAAGTGTTTTATTTTTAGCTTTTTGCAAAGCAAATGGGGTTAAGTGGCTTGCCCAAGGCCACACAGCTAGGTAATTATTTCATGTCTCAGACAGGATTTGAACCCAGGTACTCCTGACTCCAGGGCTGGTGCTTTATCCACTGCACCACCTAGCCGCCCCAATGTGGAAGAAATTTAGATTAGACGAACACCTCACACTGTTTGCCAAGATAAGATCCAAATGAATACAGGATTTAGACATGAAAAACAATACTATAAACAAATTAGAAGATCAAGGACTAGCTTACCTGTCAGATCTATGGAAAGAGGAGCAGTTTATGACTAAGGAAGAGATGGAGAACATCACCAAAAACAAACTAGATGACTTCAATTACATTAAATTAAAAAGCTTTTGCACAAATAAGACCACTATAACCAAGATGAAAAGAAATGTAGTAAATTGGGAAACAATCTTTACAAGTAATGATTCTGACGAAGGATTCATTTCTAAAATATATAGAGAACTGAGTCATATTTTAAAAAAAGTAATTCCCCGATTGACAAATGGTCAAAGGATATGCAAAGGCAATTTACAGATGAGGCAATCAAAGCAATCCATAGTCATATGAAAAATTGCTCTAGATCATTAATTATTAGAGAAATTTAAATTAAAGTTTCTCTGAGAAACCTTACACCTCTAAGACTAGCCAATATGACCAGCAAGGATAATGATCACTGTTGGAAGGGTTGTGGGAAATCTGGGACACTATTACACTGTTGGTGGAACTGTGAGCTCATCCAGCCTTTCTGGAGAGAAATTTGGAACTATGCCCAAAGGGCAACAAAAATGAACATACTCTTTGATCCAGCAATACCACTACTGGGTCTATATACTGAAGAGGTGATGAAAAAGGGTAAAAACATTACTTTGTACAAAAATATTCATAGCAGGCCTGTTTGTGGTGCCAAAGAATTGGATATCAAGTTAATGTCTTTCAATTGGGTAATGGCTTAGCAAACTGTGGTATATGTATGTCATGGAACACTATTTTTCTATTAGAAATCAGGAGGGATGGAAATTCAGGGAAGCCTGGAAGGATTTCCATGAACTGATGCTGAGTGAGATGAGCAGAACCAGAAAAACACTGTACACGCTAACAGCAACATAGAGGTGATAATCAAGCTCGATAGACTCACATATTCCATCAGTGCAATAATCAGGGACAATTTTGGGCAGTATACAGTGGAGAATACCATCTGTATCCAGATAAAGAGCCATGGAGTTTGAACAAAGTTCAAGGACTATTCCCTTTAATTTAGAAAAAAAGCAGATATCTTATTGTTTGATCTTGCTATCTGTTACACTTTCTGTTTCTTCCTTAAGGATATGATTTCTCTCTCATCACACTCAATTTGGATCAATGCACAACATGGAAACAAATTAAAAACTGACAGATTGCTTTTCGTGGGGGTGTAGGGGGGAGTAAAGTAAGATGGGGGGAAATTATAAAACTCAAATAAAACCTTTAATAAAAAAAAAAGAATTTGGATGCTATTCCATTGGGTGCATACATATTCAATATGGAAATCACTATTGTCAATGGTACCTTTTATGAGGATATAGTTTCCTTCCTTATCTCTTTTAGCACTATTTTTGCAGCTGCTTTGTCTGAGAAGTATTTTTTCACTTCAGCTGAAGCAAAATATATTTTGCTCCATCGTTTTACCTTTGCTCTATATGTATCTCCCTCCTTCAGATGAGTTTCTTGTAAGCAGCATATTGTAGGATTCAGGTTTTTAATCCACTCTGCTATTTGCTTACATTTTAAGGAAGAGTTCATCCTGTTCACATTCAAAGTTATAATTACTAACTCTTTATTGTCTTCCATGCTATCTTCCGTCTGTTTGTATTTTCCCTTTTTTTCTCTTTATCAGTATTCCCCAGTATTTTGTTTTTGAATACCACCCCCTTCAATGTGTTTGCCCTCCTATATCCACCCCTCTCCTTTCTTTCCACTATCCCTTTTTCCCTTTTCCCTTCCCTTCCTTCTGTTAGTTCCCCTTTTTCTCCCCTTCCCTGTCTCCATCCCCCCTCCCCTTTTCCCCCTTTTAATACTTGAAAGGTAAGATATTTCTAAGTTATCTGAGTGTGTGTGTAAGTTAACTTTAAGCCAAGTCTGAAGAGAAGAAGATTCAGGTGTTTCTCATCTCCTCCCTTCTTCCCCTCTGTTACCATAGATCTTTTTTATCTCCTAATATAGCTCTTAATTTACCCCCATTCAATGCCCTCCCTTCACCCATCTCCTTCCTGTTCCCCCTTTTTAAGGAGGAAGTGTTTTAAAATCATTCTGTCTGAGTCATAGAAAATCCTGAGCATTCATCACTTCTGGCAAAGTATATTCTCTCTAACAGAGTTACAATTCTTGAGAGTTACTAGAATCTTTCTTCCAATAAGGGATATAACCAGTTTCATCCCATTGGGTAGCAGTCTTATGGATAGGTCATGAGTGTCCATCATTTCTGGCTAAGTATATTCTCTCTGATAGAGCTACCATTCTTCAGGGTTATAAGACTCTTTTTTCCCATGCTAGGATATAGCCAGTTTCATCTTATTGGATAGCAGTTTTTTTTTCCTTACTCCCCATTTTGGGTTTACCTTTTCATGTGTCCCTTGAACCTCCTGTTTGATATCCAAATTTTCTATTCAACTCTAGTTTTTGTCAACAGGAATTGTTGGAAGTCTTCCATTTCATTAAATGTCTACCTTTTCCCCTGAAAGAGAAGGCTTAGCTTTGACAGATAGTAGATTCTTGGCTGCATTCCAAGCTCCCTTGCTCTTTGGAATATCTCATTCCAGCACCTTCAGTCCGTTAATGTTGATGCAGCCAAGTCCTGCATAATCCTTACTGTGGCTCCTTGGTATCTACATTGTTTCTGGCTTTTTGAAGGATTTTCTCTTTTTATCTGTTAGTTCTAAAATTTGGCCACAACATTCCTTGGTGTTTTCATTTTAGAATTTTTCTGGAGGGGATTGATGTATTCTTTCAATAACTATTTTGCCCTCTGGTTCCATAAAATCAGGGCAATCCTGTAATATTAAGTCTAGGATTTTTTTCTCTTCAATGTTTTCAGGAATACCTATAGTTCTCAGATTGTCCCTCCTTGATCTATTCTTGAGGTCAGTGGTTTTGCTGATGAGGTATTTTTACATTTTTTTCTATTTTTTCTATTTTTGGCTTTGTTTAACAGGCTCTTGCTGTCTCATGAAGTCATTAGTTTCCACAGACTCCATTCTGTTTTTTAGAGAATAGTTTTCTTCATTTACCTTTTGCAACTGCTTTTCCAATAGGTCAATTGTGTTTTTGAAAGAGCTTTCCATTTAACCAATTGAGGGTTTTGAGAGAATTTTCTTTTTGCATTTGCCTAATTGAGGACCTGAGAGAATTATTCTCATTTTGCATTTGTCCAATTGTATTTTCCAGTAATCTGTTTTCTTGTTGCAAGGTGTTAATCTTCTCTTGGGTTTCTTTTCCCAAATTTTTCAATTGATTTTTAAACTCCTTCCTTATTTCTTTAAGGAAGTCTTTCTGTGCTGTAGACCAGATCATATTCTCCTCAGAGGTTCTAGGTCTCTCTGAGTTAGAGTCTTTTCCTTCCAAGATGGTTTTTTTCTATGGACCTTCCTTACTGCTGGCCTTTATTCATTTTACTAAGATATTGAGTTGGGGAGGGGCTGGTTCACCAAGGTTTGGTGCTGGGATCCCTAGAGGCTTTACACTGAGCGTAATATCTCCAGCTGGCCTGTAAGGATGCTAGAGGTTTTGGTCACTGAGTGTAACATCTCTAGCTGGCTAGGAGGGGGTGTTATTTGCTTTCTCTGGAGTGTGTGTGACCTTGATTGAGTCCCTCTCCTTTGGCCTAGAGAGAGTGATTGAAACTGTTAAATATTTTTGTCTTTAATCAATAGTGGGTTATACCCTGGGGTGACGTGATCACTCTCCCTATTGTCAGCTGAGGTGATTTTGCTGGTTGACCTAAGCCTGAGGCAGAGGTAGTCTGTAATTGTGTTTGTTCTGGGAAGAGGCTTCAGCTGAAATGGTGTTGTGGATTCTGAGTTCCTCCTGACCAGAATAGCCTAAGAATGATGTCTGCAACTCTCCTGCATGGGAACTCTCCCTCTAGCCCTGTTGGGATCCTGAGGGTCAGCACTAACACCAATGCCTCTGATCCCTAGTTGACCCAAGCCCCTCAGTCAACCAGGTTCCAGCCCTGCTGCTGATCAAGCCAGTCTGGTTCTTGGACCCTTAGTCTCCTGGGCTCCAGCCCCACTGCTAATTGGGCTAATCCATGGTTAATCCAAGCTCCCAGGCTCTCACCTGTCCTGTGCTCCAGGTTGAGTCTGCCCTCTGTGCCTGGACTCACCCACTATTGTGGAAAGCAAATCCTGAGGTAGATGTTCTTTCTCCTAGCTTTTCTTTCTGAGTCTTGCTGATTGGATTTCTGTTAAAAGGTTTGTTTTATATCATATATGGAGGGAAGATCAGGAGATTATCACTGTGCCTGTCTTCTCTCTGCCATCTTGGCCTGATGCCTACATCTAGCATTTCTAATGCTATATTGAATAATAATGGTGAAAATGGGCATTCTTGTTTCACCCCTGAGTTTACTGGAAATGCTCTGAGTTTATTCCCATTACATATAATATTGGTTGATGATTTTAGATATTTTTTATTTTGTAATTTTATTATTTTATTTATTATTTTAAGGAAAACTCCATTTATTCCTAAACTTTCTAGTGTTTTAATAGGAATAGATGTTCTATTTTATCAAAAGCCTTTTCAGTATCTATTGAGATAATCATATGATTTCTGTTGGTTTTACTATTGATGTGTTTAATTATGGAGTGTGTTTTACTAATATTGAATCATCCCTGCCTACCTGGTATAAATCCTAACTGAACATAGTTCATTGTTCTAGTAATAACTTGCTGTAGTCTCACTGCTAAAATTTTATTTAAGATTTTTGCATCAATATTCATTTGGAAGATTAGTCCACAGTTTTCTTTATCTGTTTTGGTTCTTCCTGGTTTAGGTATCAGCACCATGTTGGTATTATAAAAGGAGTATAGCAGAATCCCTTCTTCTTCTACGTTTTTAAATAGTTTATGAATAATAGGAATTAATTGTTCCTTAAATGTTTGGTAGAATTCACTTGTAAATCCATCTGGACCTGGAGACTTTTTCTTAGGGAGTTTATTGAGGGTTTTTTCAATCCTTTTTTTTTCTGAAATGGAACTAACTTACATTTTAAAGAATACATTTCTACTGAATTTATACCTCAGTGAAAAAATTGAGACATTAACCCAAGAGCTTCCCATTCTTCCCTTCTTCTAATCTACCAGCAAACATCTCTTTCTTCACCTTGTCTCTCATGAAGAACTGAGCTTTCCTCTTGCCAAGGCTAATTCATCAATATGTACATATTTCCTCTAATTCTTTCCTATTTCTTCAGAAGATTACCCCCCTAACATCCTTAATCCCCACTTATCTTCATTATTTCCCTATCTACTTTTACTCATTGCTTAGAAGCATGTCCATTTCTCCTTCATTCTTAAGAAATCTCCACTTCATTTTACCATTCCTATAACCTAATATATCATATATTTCCTCCCCTTCTTATCTAAAACCCATGAGAAACATCCATCATTGATGCTTCTAAGCCCTCTCTTCTTTTTCTAAAGCCTTTGCAAACTGGCTTCTGAACTTATTCAACTGAAACTACTTTCTCCAAAGTTACCAATGACTTCTAAATTGACAAAAGAGAAATAAAACTGTTCATAGCTTTTGAACCAGCAATTCCGATTCTAGGCCTATATACAGAAAAAAATCATAAAAACTGGGAAAATCCCACATGTTCCAAAATATTCCTAACAGCTTTTTTTAATGACAAAGAATTGGAAATTGAGGGGATGTTCATTAATTGAGAAATGGTTAAACAAGTTATGATACATGCGTATTATACAGTACTCTTATTCTACAAGATATCATAAGTAATTGGACCCCAGAGAAGCATGGAATGAATTACAGGATCTGATGCTGAGCAAAGGGAGCAGAACCAAGACAACAATATACGCATTAATTACAGCATTGTGACATGATCAACCCTGAAGGATACAATTGCACTCAGTGGATCAGAGAGCTAGGATAACCCTATATGATTGACTTTGGTCAGTGTTATCCCCATCCACAGGAAGAAGAAGAAAACAAAAGAAAGCAAAAATCTTTCAAAATATGATGAACACTATATTCCCTTTTTTTTAGGTTTTTGGCTTTTTGCAAGGCAAATGGGGTTAAGTGGCTTGCCCAAGGCCACACAGCTAGGTAATTATTAAGTATCTGAGACCGGATGTGAACCCAGATACTCCTGCCTTCAAGGCCGGTGCTTTATCCACTATGCCACCTAGCCATCCAAATATTCCCTTTTTTAGAAAAAAATCTAAGTATTTCTTTCCTTTAATCCTAATTCCTCTTACTGAAAATGACTAATCTATAAACATGTGTGGTACAAATGTGTATGTACAATATTAACTTCATTGTTTGCTGTTGAAAGGAGGGGGTGAGAAGGGAAGGCAGAAGAATTTCATAATTTAAAAATATACATGGGCATATGGATGAATAACATGTATTTGGAAAAATATAATATCAATAAAAATACAAAAATACAGCAAAAAAGATGATTGTACATGAAACTAAAAGCCTACTGTTCATAACTTTGAAAGCTATTGCTTTAAAATATACAACAAAATTAACATATAGATATCTTTTCCCCTTTTTCTTCCCTTTTCCCAGTCACAGCATAGAAATGAACTACATTAGAAACAAATATATAGGGCAGCTAGGTGGCACAGTGGATAGAGCATTGGCCCTGGAGTCAGGAGTACCTGAGTTCAAATGTGGTCTCAGACACTTAATAATTACCTAGCTGTGTGGACTTGGGCAAGCCACCTAATCCCACTGCCATCTATAATTTTATAAAATCATTGTACTTGGGGACAGAGCCAAGTGGACAGCATGAAGGCATGAATTTCAAGAAATTTTTTCCCAAAAAAATCTTCAAAAGTCATAAACATTTTACTCAAACCAAACTTTAGCAGGGCATAACCCATAAAAAGACTGAGTGAAGCAATTTCCCAGTCCAACACAATGATAGATATCTGGGGAAGGTCTATTCCACAGGGCCAGGGAACAGTAAAAAAAACTCAGTGCAGTCTGGGACCTAAATCGAGCCATACCAGAACAAAGCAGCTCCAAATATTCATTAACAGCCCTTGGGGTGCCTGGGTCCATAGCAACAGGAGCAATTTCCAAGCCTCTTGAACATGGGATAGTTGGGGATAGCTTGGAAATGCAGCAGGAAAACTCTGCCTTACCAAAGTGAGTCCAAAGCTCTCAGGCCACAGACAAAAAGAAGGTGGGGAGAGTCTGTAGAGATCTCTCTGCTATCTCGGGGGCAGTACTCTAATCAGATCCAGGCCATGTCTGGGCCCCCATATAGCCATGGAGGAGCAGGTACCCTCCTCACAGCTCCAGGGCAAAGAGGTATGCTTGAGGTCAGAGCACAGGTGAAACTTAGAAAAGGTGGATGGGAAAGACGAATTATTAGGGATTTAATGATCTTGAACTTTGTGCATTCCTGCAAAGGAAGAAATTACTGATGACTCATATGAACCTTCTCATTTATAAAAGCAGTTAGAAGGAAAACACACACACACACACACACACACACACACACACACAAACACACACACAGTGCAGGAAGGAATTAAATATAATGGAATAATATAGTATAAAGATGGAGCCAGTGGAATGAATATAATGAATAAAAGTACTCAGAGAAAGGGATAGGAGAGGTAGAATGGGCTGATATTTCACATACAAGAGTCAAGAAAAAAATTTGCAATGGAGTAGAGGGAGGAAGGTGAGGGGGAGATGATTGATTCTTCATTCTCATCACAAATGGTTGAGAGTGGAAATAACATACATACTCAATAGAGTAGAAATCTATCTTACCCTAGAGGGAAAAAAAAGAGGAAAGGAATGAGAGAAGGGGAACAGGGAGAGGGGAGGGAGAAAGTAGGTGAAAGAAGAGAGCGAAGATCATGGGAGAGAATATTCAGATACAACACACTTCTGGGAAGGGACAGGGTGAAAGGAGAGAATAGAATGAATGGGAGTGGGAGTTGAAAAGAATGGAGGTAAATACAGGTAATAATAGTAACTGGGAAAAATATTGAAGCAACTTTTCTGATGAACTTAAAAAAAAGAATGCAATCCATCCCAGAGACAGAGCCGATGGTATCTAAATACAGACTGAAGTACATTTTTTTTCACTCACTTCATTTCTCTTAAAGGTACTCTATCTTTTTTGGAGGGATGGGGGCTTTCACAACAAGATAATTATAATGATGTGAAATTAAATCATTAAAAATAAAATAAAACAAAATGATTAAGTTCATTTCTTTTTTTAAATTATTTTCTCTAATTTCATTCAAAGGAAGTTTTCTATATTCTTTCTTTTCCAAGCTTTTGATTCCCTATGGCAGAAAATAATCATGTAAGTTCTACATGTACAATTTGTTTAACATATTTTCATATTAGTCATGTGAAATTAGAAGGAAGAAAATATAAATTAAAATTTAAAAAATGAACAGAATATCCTTTACTCTGCATTCAAACTCCATGGTTGATTTGTTTGTCCTTGATGACAGTATTGATGATATGAGCCAAGTCCATCATAGTGGAACATCTCACAAATTTGCTGTTATTGTGTACAATGTTCTTTTGGTTTTGCTCACTTCACTAAGCATCAGTACATACTTACAAGTGTTTCCATACTTTTCTAAAATCCACTCTTGATTTCTTACAGAACAGTAGCACTCCATCACATTCATATATATACTATAACTTGTTTAGTCATCCAGGTGATGGATATTCCCTCAATTTCTAATTCTTTGTCACTACAAAAAAGAGTTGCTGTGAATATTTTTGTACATATTGTGTATTTTCTCAATTTTATTATGTCTTTGGGATATAGAAGTAGTAATGGCATTGATGGATTAAAGATTATGCATAGTTTTCATGCCTTTGGACATTGCTACAAATTGCTCTTCATAATGATTGGATCAGTTCATAACTCCACCAACAGTGAATTAGTGTGCTAGTTTTCCCACATTATCTCATTTTCCTTTTTTGTTATGTTAGCAAATCTGATAGGTATGAAGTGATACCCAGAGTTATTTTAATTTTTATTTCTCTAATTAATAATGATTTGGAGCACTGAATATTATCTATGACTATAAATAACTTTAATTTTTTTCACCTGAAAATTGTCTGTTCCTTTGATCATTTCTCAATTGGACAATGAATTGTTTTCTTGTAAATTTGATTCAGTTCTCTATATATTTTAGAAAGGATCTTTTCTCAGAAACAATAGCTATGAAAATTGTTTCCCAGTTTGGGGCATTACTTCTAATCTTGGCTGCATGCTTTATTTAAGCAAAAACCTTTTCATTCAAAATAGTCAAAATTATTCATTTTACCATTTATAATGTCCTCTATCTCTTCTTTGGTCATAAACCTTTCCCCATTCCACAGATATGACAGATAGACTATTCCTTGTTTTCCTAATTGTCATTTGGTATCACCCTTTATGTCGAAATCCTATACTCTTTCAACCTTATCTTGGTATAGGTTGTGAGATATAGATTTATGCCTAGTTTTTGACTTTTTATTATCTAGTTTTTTCCAGCAGTTTTTATCAAAGAGTGAATTCTTATATCTTAAGTTGGAGTCTTTGGATTTTTTTAAAACAGGTTACTATAGTCATTTATTACTGTTTCTTTTTTTATCAAATCTATTCCATTGATCTACTTCTCTATTTCTTAGTACCAGAGAGTTTTGATGACTGCTGCTTTGTAATATAATTTTAGATAGTTTATAGCTAGGCAACTTTCCTTTGCATTTTTTTCATTAATTCCCTTGATATTCTTGATCTCCGGATGAATTTTTTCTACTATTTTTTCTATCTATGTAACAGCTTTCTGGCAGTTTCATTGGTATGACACTGAAAAAGTAATTGAATTTAGGGTGAATTGTCATTATTATTAAATTAGCTCAGTCTACCCATAAGTAATTGACATTTTTTCAAATTATTTAGATCTAACTTTATTTGTGTGAAAAGTATTTGGGGGATTTTTTTGAAAGATTTTATTTATATTCAATTTTACAATTTTCCCCTAATCTTGCTTCCCTCCCACCCACTGCACCCCCATAGAAGGCAGTCTGTTAGTCTTTACATTGTTTCCATGCTATACATTGATCTAAATTGAATGTGTTCACAGAGAAATCATATCGTTAAGAAAAAAAATAAAATATAAGAGATAGCAAGATTACATAATAAGATAATTGTTATTTTTTTTAATTAAAGGTAATAGTCTTTGGTCTTTGTTCAAATTCCACAATTCTTGCTCTGGATACAGATAGTATCTCCATCAGTGAAAAGTATTTTGTAATTGTGTTCATTTAGTTTCTTGGGAGGCAAATTCCCACATACTTTAAATGTAACTGCCCTTTCTAGTTACTGCTGTTGGATTTTGTTGATCATACAGAGCAATCCTAGTGATTTATGTGAGCTTATTTTATCTCCTGCTACTTTGCTAAAGCTTTTAATTGTTTCAAAAGTCTTTTAGTTGATTTCAGGGTTCACTAAGTATCACATCATCCGCAAAGTGTAAGAGTTTTCTTTGCTCATTGCCAATTCTAATTCCTTCCATTTCTTTACCTTTTTTATTCCTTAAGATAACATTTCTAAAACAATATTGGATTCTGTTTCACTTCTGATCTTATTGTGATTGTTTCTAGATCATCCATATTATATAAAATGCTTCCTGATGATTTTAGATAGATACTGCTTATCATTTTAGGTAAAACTCCATTTATTCCTATTACTGTCTAGTGGGTTTTTTAGGTTTTTTGCAAGGCAAATGGGGTTAAGTGGCTTGCCCAAGGCCACACAGCTAGGTAATTATTAAGTGTCTGAGACTGCATTTGAACCCAGGTACTCCTGACTCCAAGGCTGGTGCTTTATCCACTACGCCACCTAGATGCCCCCACCCCCGTCTAGTGTTTTTAATAATTTATTGTCATATAATTAGACAAAATAGCTCCAAATTTTTACTTTAATTTCCTCTTTGTTGTGATGATTTTACACTTTTCATTTTTGATGCTGTTAATTTAGTTTTCTTCTTTCTTTTTTCTTAATCAGATTAATCAAAGGTTTATCTACTTTATTAGTTTTTTCATAAAATCATCTAATTTTATTTATTAGTTCAAAAGTTTTATTAGTTTCAATATTAATCCTCGTTTGACTTTGAGAATTTGATGTTTAATTGGGGATTTTTAATTTGTTCTTTTTCTAATTTTTTAGTTATATGCCCAATTTTTTGATCTCCTCTTTCTATAACTTATTCACATAAGCATTTAGAGATATAAAATTTCTCCTAAAAATCATGTGGTTGCATTCCACAACTTTTGATTAAATGTTTCATCACTATCATTATCTTGAATGAAATTTCATTGATTTTTTTCTATATCTCATTGTTTGATCCATTCATTCTTTAATATTAGGCAATTTGGTTTTCAATTAATTTTAAGTTTCTCTTTCCATGGCCCTTTATTCTATGCTGATTTTGTTGCATCATTATCTGAAAGGCATACATTTGATAGTTTTGTCTTTCTGCTTTAGGTTGTGTGGTTTTTATGCCTAATTATGTAGCTAATTTTACATAGGTGTCACATACTGAAGAAGAGATATGAGTATATTCCATCCTATCCCCATCCAATACTGTTCAGAAGTCTATCTTATCTGACTTTTCTAAAATTTCTATTTACTTCCTGAACTTCTTTTTGTTTATTTTATTTTTTCTAATTCTGAGAGAGGGAGGCTTAAGTCTTCGATTAAAATAAAATTGCTGTGTATGTCCTCCTGTACCTAATTTTGCTTCTTCTCTAAGAATTTGGATGCCATCTCAATTGTTGCATATATATTTAATATTGATATATTTCATTGCCTATAGTACTATTTGGGTAGATTTAGTTTGTTGCTTTTAATTTGTCAGATCAGGATTGTTACCCCCAGCATTTTTTTCTTCAGCTAAAGAATATTATATTCTGTTCCAGCCTTTTATGTTTGCCCTGTGGTATTTTTTGCTTCAAATATGGCTCTTCTAAACAACTCTGCTATCCATCTCTGTTTTATGAGAGAGTTCATCTCATTCATATTCACAGTTATGATTACTATCTCTGTATTTCTATCTATCCTATCTTCCCCCATTGTATTTTTCTCTCTCCTTTTCCTTTATCTCATTCATCAATGTATTGCTTATGATTGCTTCTTCCCTTAATCTTCCCTCCCTTTTATCAATCACTTTTTCTTCTCTCTCCTTTTATTCCTTTTCTATTTACTTTTTTCCTTCTTTTTATCACCCCTTTCTTCCTTTTTCTTTCCTTGTTCTCCTGCTGCTTCACATTAAGATAGGATAAATTTGTCAACCCAGTTGGGAATGTATATCATTCCCTCCTTGAGTCAAATCTGTTGAGAATATGATTTCCTCAGTGTTCACACCCTCCCTTCCTTCTCTCTATTATAATAGGGTTTTTTGTGCCTCTTCTTGTTGTTTTAATTTTCCTCTAATACCTCTACTTTCTTATCCTAGTCTGATCTGTTTTTATGTCCTAATTGTTTTATAGCTGTCTTGTAACTACTCACTCTATCAAAATATGCTCCTCTCAACTAGCCTGATGGAAAGGCCTTAGCATACTTACATCATAATCAATTTATACTCACCCCCTCTTCTTGAGTAATATCCCTCCATCCATCTTAATATAAATAAAATCTTCAAGAGCTAAGATTTTGATCACATTACAATCAATTTAAACCCACACCATTCTTTCAACTGTCCCAGAAATACAATTCTCAAGAGTTAGAAGAATTGTCTTCCCCTATAAGGATGTAGACATTTTGGTCTGATTGACTAACATTTTTTCTCCCTTTACATTTACCTTTTTGTGCATCACTCAAGTCTTGTAAATTTTCTGTTTAGTAGTGGTCTTTTTTGTCAGGTAAGTTAGAAAATTCTCTTTTTTTCAGAAAGTTTGTCTTTTCCCCTGAAAGATTATACTCAATATTATAGGATAGTTGATTCCTTGTGATACAAGTTCTTTTGCCCTCCAGAATAACATATTCTCTCTGATCCTTTAATGTTGAACTGATAAGTCCCTCAAGGATGTGCCTCCCTGGTATTTAAATTGCTTTTTTTTTTCTGGCCATCTGCAGTATTTTCTTTTTTCTTTTTCAGTTTTTTTCTTCAAAGCAATGGGGTTAAGTGGCTTGCCCAAGGTCACACAACTAGGTAATTAGAAAGTATCTAAGGTCAAATTCGAACTCAGGTACTCCTGACTCCAGGGGCGGTGCTCTATCCACTGTGCCACCTATTTGCCCCCATCTGCAGTATTTTCTCCTTTAGCTGAGAATTCTGAAATTTGACTGCAATATTATTTGGAATTTTTACTCTGAGATCCATTTCCAGGAATGATAGATGGATTCTTTCAAGAATTATTTTGTCTTCTTGTTCTAGGATATTAGAAAATTTTCCATGATAATTTTCTGGTAGACATTCCTTTGCTTTTTCTCTAATTATCTTTGGAAATAAATTTAATAGTAGCATAGCTGGGTCAAAGGGTATAGTCAATTTAAAAGTTTTTTGGGCATAAATCCATATGGTTCTAAAACATGGTTGGATCAGTTCACAATTCCACCAACAAAGAGTTGGTGTCCCAATTTTTACATATTATTTCCAGCATTTGTCACTTTTCCTTTCTATTATTTTAGCCAATCTTGTAAGCAACAAAATAATATCTCAAGTTGTTTTAATCTGCATTTCTCTATTCAATAATGATCTATAGAATTCTTATGATTATAAGTTGTTTTGATTTCTTCAATGGAAAATTGACTGTTCAAATCCTTTATCCATTAATCAATTGGAGAATGGCATGTATTCTTATAGATTTTTCAAAGTTCTTTATAAATTTCATATATAAGACCTTTAGGTGATAAATTGACTATTCATTTCTCCCAACTAACTGCTTTCCTTCTGATCTTGACTATATTCTTTTATTTGTATAAAACCTTTCTAATTTAGTGTAACCAAAGTTATGCATTTTACACCTAACTTTCCTATATTCTTGTTTTATTCTCTTTCACTTACTCTAAAGACCAGCATCAATGGCCTTCTTGCCTGTCTTCTCTCATGATACTTCTACTACTACCACCACCACCAGCACCACTACTACCACTACCTCTCCCTCTCCCTCTACTACTAATACTACTACTACTACTGCTAGTACTACTACTATGTTATTACTACTACTACTACTACTGCCATTACCACTACCGTTGTTACTATTATTACAACTATTATAACTAGCTGATTCATTGGCTGTGATCTTTCATTCTCAAAGAGGAGACAAGGTACAGTATGTTCAACTGTGATTAAACATACCTATACAAGTTCAGAAGACTCTACCAAAAGTCAGGTACAAATTCCATAAGAACATTTGAAGTGAAAGATAAAAATGATAAAAATGGTATGACTTATGTATTTTAATTCATGAATAAATTTGATTAACATGAAGTAGAGTTCTGAAATGTCCTTAACCTCACTCTCTCTCTCCCAAAATCATCAAAGTCCAGTGGCAAAACAAAGTCAAGATGACTGATGAAAACTAGGGATGCAGTGGATGACCTTGAAGTCTTTGATCTTGAATTAAACTCTAAATAATCCTAAGAGAATGGGGTCAGTGAACTTCATAGCTATTGGAACAAGTTGTTTTTATCTCCCCATATACTTAGGGTAAATACCTACCCTAACTAAGCCCTTAGTTACCCTCAATGTGACAGCCTATCTGTTGAAATGGATTACCAGTCATTCAACAGCTTCTTGAAGACACAGGTGAGAGTTCAGTGAATTAAGTGGACTCAGAGGTGGAAAGATGCCCTGAAAAGGACTAGGCAACTCTCATACCAGAGGTCTTAGTCTTCCTTGAACACCCCTATGCTATAAGGATGATGTTTAATTAACAAAATCAAGTAAATAAAGAATAAATACCAGCATAGCAAATAATAATAATACCATATGCCAGTTATTTCAATAGCTAAAAACCTAGTTGAATTAATCCAGATAAATTGAATTTATCCAGACCAAGACACTTTGTCAGATATCTATTAAGTGTAACATGGTACCTGACCCACAATAAGCATCTAATAAATACTGTTGATTGATTGGTCATTAGATTTAACCTATTATTCTTGCCTGACAAGTGTATGACTGGGACCTTTCCTTCAGTTGAGGATCAAGAAATGCTTGTTTTTGGTTAGTTGAAAGTGTTTCCAGCAAAGTAAACTTCTGAGAAGTAAAATCTTTGTAACACATTCTTTTCCTCAAGAGTATTGAGCTCAAATTCACAGAGGGGTTGTGAGGAAAAGGAAAGGTGGAAGGGCAATTAGCTCTGTTTCTATCTAATAAGGTGTTCAGGGAATCCATACTTAGAAGTCCTTCCATCTTCCCACTGCCATCTTTCCACAGATGCTTATAAAACTGAATCTATCCAGAACTTCATCTGTCTTTTCATTGGAAACAAGGTAAGTCATTGAACAGTTTCTTGACCAGGAAGTTTCTGGGAAAGAGAATGCGTAAGTGATGGACAAGTTGCCTGGAGCTTGGGTACAAGGTCTGGCCTCAGCAATAATTTTTCTAGTAAGCATTTCCCCAAGAAAGCTTCTTCTAGCACTGGGTTATTCATATGATCAACATGCATTTTTAAGCACCTTCTAAATGTGGAGGTATATGCTGTCCCAGGTTCTAGGGATACAAAGTCAAAAATCCTTCTCTCTTGGCTCTTACACTCTTTTAGGTAAAGCAACATGTACAGAAATAAATGAATATGCAATATGTATAAAGTACATCAACCCTTGAAGGTAGGTACTACTATTACTATTTCCATTTTTCAATTAAGGAAACTTAAGTCAAGTGACTTGTCAATGTCTACATAGCTAATAGGTATCTGAAGATGGATTTGACCTGGGGGTCTTCTTGATTCTGCTCTGGGTTCTAATCAGAGAGATGCTAAACTTGAAAAATTACCGAATTCTCATGGATACATATAATATATGAACTTTAAAGTCTATATAAACTTTGGGATTATTGGGTAGCACATTGTTAGAACTGGGGAGGATTAAATAACTCTTCACACTTACCAAAATATAGGCCAAAAGTAAGACTTTGAGTAAGGAAATTATGAAGTAATTTTGGAGTTGTATGGAATAACTGTCACTTTGTGGATTGATCTGGGACTAAGAACAAAAGAAACAGTAAACAGTTTTAAGAATTTTGTGAAGAGTTTCTGAAGCTCCAGGAAATTTTTTTTGACTACTGCTTTTTAACTTCCTCATGAACTCTTTTATTTGTTTTTATCTATCTGCATTGTATTTTAGCAGCCTGGAATAATGCTTCCACCAAGAGGTATAATAATAAACTGTTAGTTAAAGAATTGCTTGCTTTAACCCTCTTGAGGAATACATTGGAGTACTGAGCCGCTTGGACATCCATCTTTATTCAAGTCAATGATGTTAAATAGTATAGGTCCTAGTCCAAATCCCTAGAGACCTAAACTAATTTTGACTCATTAATTACCTGTCTCTTGTCTTCAGTCATTCAACTATTTAACTCTGCTATAATTTAATCCCCATCCCTATGTATGGTAAGGTTGATGGGTGCTGATAGAGGAGTAATATCCACTGGCCCTTGACTGTGTCACTGTTGGCTCCTCTGGGCTGGTGTGATAGAGAATCAAGAAATAAGAGCCCTTTTGGGCTCTGGTCCCTGGCCATTCTGGCTGTACTTAAGGTATGAGTGTTGGGGAATATCCAACACAGTTTGAGCTGTGTGTTTTTGATATTATCACTGTAATTTATTTGTCTTCCTGTTTGATTCATGGGGTCCATAGCAATGGAGAATCAAACCAGAGTCTTGAATTTTCTACTTCTGGGTCTATCTGACCAACCAGAGCAGCAACAATTCCTCTTCAAACTTTTTCTGGGCATGTACCTCATTGGGACACTGGCAAACCTTCTCACTATCCTGGCAATTTCTTTTGATTCTCATCTCTACACCCCTATGTACTTCTTCCTCTCCAACTTATCTTTCCTTGATCTCTGTTTTACCTCTACTACAGTTCCCAAGATGCTTATCAATTACTTGTTAGGGAGTAATGTTATCTCCTATGCAGAATGTCTGACTCAGATGTATTTCTATATTGTCTTTGGTACTTCAGACAGCATCCTCCTCTCTGCAATGGCCTATGACCGCTACCTGGCTGTCTGTCATCCTTTACACTATAGTACACTCATGACCCCTCGCCTTTGTGCCCTGCTGGTAGCTGTACCTTGGGTTTCTGCTCACCTCATTGCAATGGTTCATAGCATATTTATAGACCAACTGTCTTTCTGTACAAATAATAAAATCCCTCACTTCTTCTGTGACACAAACACCTTGATAAAACTCTCATGTTCTGACACCTACATTAACAAAATGTTAGTTCTTTTCTTAGGGGGACCAGTAGTTTTAATTCCCTTCATATGCATTGTAATCTCTTATACTCCTATTGTTTCTGCTGTGTGGAAAGTCCCATCAGCTCATGGGAAATGGAAGGCCTTTTCTACCTGTGGGTCCCACCTCTCTGTAGTCACTCTTTTTTATGGAACTGTCATTGGTGTATATTTCAACCCCACATCTACCCACACAAGTCAGAAAGACATGATGGCAACTGTGATGTACACAGTTGTCACCCCTACACTGAACCCTTTCATCTATAGCCTTCGAAACAATGACTTGAAAGGAGCCCTAGGGAAGCTTCTTGGCTTGAAACATTTTTCCAAAAGAAGATTATGCTGATTTTTTTCTCTTTTTTCCAACATAGATGGATATTGCATGGAGAATATAAATTATGTAATGTATTACTAGAAATGTTGATTAACATCAGCCTGGTTCATTAGGTGTTGTGAGGAAAAAATTAATTGAATAAATACAGGCTTTATGAAAATAAACAGAGCAAGCTTGCCTAATTTGTAGATGATATGAAGCTAGGAAGATTAGCTTATGGATTCTTAAAATATTTTTGATTAATACTCTCTGTTCCCAGAGAAAAGAAATGATGGTGTCTGTATAAAGATTGAAACATATTAAGTTACTTTATTTTTCTTGAGGTTTTTTAATTGTTCAATATTTTCTTTTATAACAAGACTCTTAGGGAAATGTTTTGAGTGACTACACATCTATAATTTATATCAAATTATTTCCCTTCTCATTGAGACAGGCAGTTGTAAGGGGGAAAAGGAAGAAGGGAAAGAATTCGGAAATAAAAAATTTTCAAAATGCTAAATTTTTTTAAAAAATGAATGGTGAAATAACTCTGTGGGAAAATATATTACTAAACAAGACTTTTATTTAAACTTCTAAATTCCAAATTCTGTTTCTCCCTCTTGTTCTTCTCTCTCCTCCCTAAGACAACAACAAATCAGATATAGATTATACATACGCAATCATGTAAAATATTTCCATATTAGTCTTTTGGTACAAAAAGAATGATAAATGTGAAATATAGCATATTTCAGTCTTTCAATCAATATTAGTTTTATTTGCTTTTTTTCCCCTAATGCTTCATCATTAGTCTTTTTTGCTTTGGATCATTGTATTACTGAGAAAAGCTAAGTCATTCATAGTTCTTCATCAAACAATATTGCCTGCTACTGTGCTCTGTGTTCTCCTAGGTCATTTCACTTCACTCAGTATTGGTTCATGGAAGTCTTTCCTGATTTTTCTGAAATTGTCCTTCTTGCAATTTCTAATAGCCCAATATTACACTCTAATCATATACCAAAGCATGTTTAGCCATTCCCCAATTGATGAGCAAGGAATGCCTATTCTTGCCACTATTTTTGGATACAAATCTAGAAGGTTAGCAATGATAATAAGAAAATAGTAGGAAAATAAAGGCATAAAGATAAATAAACAGAAGACAAAACATCATTTGCTGATAGGATGGTTTACTTGGGAAATCTGAGGAAATAAGCAATAAAACTATGTGACAAATAATAGCTTTAACAAAAGTGTAGATTGTTAAAAAAATACTCAAAAATTCAACTGCATTTATGTATATATACATATATATAATAACAAAGTATAAGAAGAAATAATGGAAAGAGAAATTCAATTCCACATAATTACAAACAACATAAAATATCTGATGATATTTTTTTCCAAAACACATAAAAGAATTGCATGGATTCAATTACAAATTGCTCCTAAAGAAATAAACAAACTAAATAGCTAGAAGAATACATGACTAGCTATGCTAATGGATCAGCCAGGCCAATAAAACAAAAATGTGTATATTCCAAGTTTAATTCATTCTTTTTTTTTAGGTTTTTGCAAGGCAAATGGGGTTAAGTGGCTTGCCCAAAGCCACACAGCTAGGTAATGATTAAGTGTCTGAGACCAGATTTGAACCCAGGTACTCCTGACTCCAGGGACAGTGCTTTATCTACTAGTTCACCTAGCCACCCCTAATTCATTCATTAAATGATATTACAATCAAGTTTTCAAAAAGATATTTTACAAAATTTCACAAAATAATTTAAAAAATCATTTGGAAGAATTAAAGGATAACATGTCAAGAGAAATAATGAAAACAGGCAGAGATGAAGGGGAAATAGCATTTCTAGTATCAAATTCTGTTATAAAGCAGTAGTCATCAAAATCATTTGATATTGGCTAAAAAAAATTTGAAGTAAATCAATGGAATCAATTAGAAAAAAAGAGAATCAGTGGGGCAGCTAGGC
Source organism: Macrotis lagotis (assembly GCF_037893015.1). NCBI lineage: Eukaryota > Metazoa > Chordata > Mammalia > Peramelemorphia > Peramelidae > Macrotis > Macrotis lagotis. Next base: position 640,228,610 of record NC_133666.1, on the reverse strand, counting down.
AGCACAGTGGATAAAGCACCTACCCTGGAGTCAGGAGTACCTGGGTTCAAATCAGGTCTCAGACACTTAATCATTACCTAGCTGTGTGGCTTTGGGCAAGCCACTTAACCCCATTTGCCTTGCAAAAACCTAAAAAAAAACAGGGAGAGAGAGAGAGAGAGAGAGAGAGAGAGAGAGTCAGAAACAAATGAATCCAATAAGCAAATCTTTGATAATCTAGAAAACATATATTACTTTGGAAAGATTCCCTTATGTGATAAAACCAAACAAACCAAAACAAAAAAAAAACTGCTAGTAAAACTGCATAACTGCAAACTGCAAAAAGTCTGGTAAGCCAACATTTTATTCCCTCATATTCCAACAATACAATCTAAATGGGTTGTTTTTCGATCACTTGAGTGAAGTCTGTCTCTTTGGGGTTTTATTGGCAATTATACTGGAATCCTCTGTCATTTTCTTCTCCAGTTCAATTTACTGATGAGGAAACTGAAACAAATAAGGTAAAGTGACTTGTCCAGGATCACACAGTTTCTAGGCATCTAAGGCTGAATTTGAACTCAGGTCTTCCTATCTTCCTGACCCCAGACCTGGTAGTCTATCCACTGTGCCACCAAGTTACTCCTCTAATCTTACTATTAAACATCATAAATAAAAAACTATTAAAAATTAGAAGATTAAAATTTTATAAACTTCTCACAGATAAGAGTCAAAAACATGCTCTTTGCCAAACAAGGTATAGAGACAATTACAAATAAAAAAGCTAATAACTTGATTATGTGAATGTGAAACATTTTCACAGATAAAATTAATGCATATAGGATAAGAAGGGAAGGGGCAATTGGGGGAAATTTTGTATCAAATTTTTCTGATAAGAGTTTGGTATTGAATAAATACAAAATATTAATGAATACATAAATAGAACAATAGCCATTTCTCAATAGGTAAGAGATCAAAGATATGAACAAATGTTCTCACAAGAATTTAAAACTATTAACAACTACCAAAGAATTCTCCAAATAACATAATAAGGGAAAAGTAAGTCAAAATAATGTTCATCTTTTACCTCAGATTTTGCAAATTGGTAAAGATAGCAATGAATGATGAAGGTTTTGTGGAAAGATAGTTTGGTAGATTATTGGTGGAACTGTCAATCAAGGCAACCATTTTGGAAAGCAAATGGAATTACACAAATGAGCTGAATGAAATGCTTTTACCCTCTGGTCAAAGATTCAATTACTGAGATTAAACTTCAAGAAGAATATTAATAAGAAGAATGTCTCCACACAAACTTCCCTCATAGATAGACAGAATTTGGAATTCAAAAGTTTAAAGAAAAAGATCTGATAGCAACACTTTTTATGAGAGCAAAGAATTGGAAACAACATAGATGTTCTTTACTGGAGAATGGTGAAACAATTTTGGCATATCCAAATGGTGGTATATTGTTGTCCTACAAGAAATAATGAATATGAATACAGATAAACATTGGAAGATTTTTATGAATTGATGAAGAATGAAAAAACAAAGCTAATAACTCAATGTAAGCAATGACCACAAAAATGAAAACAGAAAAAAAATCAAAAGAAAAAGATGCAAAATTATAAAGAACTAATGTGACTCAAAAGAAGAGAGAAGAAAATCCTTCTTATCTACTCTTTTTTATGGAGTTAGAAGTCCACAGGAGGTGTTAGATTGTACATATTTTCAGACTTTTTGGTGTATATATGAGTAAAAACATATATAGAGAAATATATTTAGAGATATATATTTACTTTTTTTCACTTACCCATGAAGGGCAGATTTCAGAAAAACCTGGAAACACTTGCATAAATTGATGCTGAATGAAGTGAGAACAAGGAAAACATTGTACACATTAATATATATATATATATATATATATATATAAATGAACCATGTATATGTGTATACACATATTATTATGCACATGCATACACACACATACACACACACACAAACACACCATTTAGTACTGAGCTATATGAACCAAAGAAAATAGGGGTTTCAAACAAAGGAATTTTGGTAAAAGAAGGTAAAACAAATAAGCAAGAAAAAATTTTTAATTAAAGCAAGAAAAGAGTTACTTGTCACTTATTTATGGAGGGAAATGAGTCCGTGTTAACCGTATCATTTACAAGAGACCAAAGAAAACAGTTCCTGCACAAATAGCTTTTAATCAAATGCAGAAAGTCAGAAATAATAAGCACTTCTCAGACTATGATACATTAAAAATTGCATGTCATGGAAAGATAACCCAAAAATTAATTGGAAATTAACTTAATCTTAAATAATGGGTAGATCAAACAGGAAATAATATAAATAATCAATAATTATTTCCAAATCAATGATACTAATGGGGCATCATACCAAAATTTATGGGATGCATCCAAAGCAGTTTGAAGGGGAAACTTTATATCTCTAAATGCCTATATAAATAAAATAGAGAAAGAAGAGATCAATGAATTTGGTATGCAACTAAAAAAACTTGAAAAAAGAAGAAATTAAAGATCCCCAATTAAATACTAAATTAGAAATTCTGAAAATCAAGGGAAAGATGAATAAAAATGGAAAGTAAGAAGCTAGTGATCTCATAAATAAAACTAAGAGTTGGTTTTCAGAAAAAAAAATAAACAAACTTTGTTTAATCTGATTTAAAAAAAGAAAGAAGATAACCAAATTGCCTGTTTCAAAAACAAAAAGGGTGAACTAACCACCAAAGAGGAAATTAAAGAGATAATTTGGAGCTACTTTGCAGAACTGTAAACCAATAAATTGGATACCCTGAGTGAAATGAATGAATATTGGGGAAAATTCTGTATTGCCCAGATCAACAGAAGAGAAAATAAAATATTTAAATAGCCCTATTTCAGAAAAAGAAATTGAAGAAACCATAAATAAACTCCATAAGAAAGAGTCTCCAGAACAGATGGATTTACAAGTGTATTCCACCAAATATTTAAGGAACAATTAATTACTATTCTACATAAAATATTTTAAAAATTAGGAGGTGTTCTGCCAAATTGCTTTTATGATAGCAACATGGTACTGATACCTAAACCAGGAAGAAGCAAAACAGAGAAAGAAAATTATAGATCAATCTCCTTAATGAATATTGATGCAAAAATCTGAAATAAAATTTTAGCAATGAGACTATAACATGTTATTACTAGGAAAATACACCATGATCAGATAGGATTTATACCAGGTAGGCAGTGATAATTCAATATTTGAAAAGCACTCAACATAATTGAACATATCAATATCAAAACCAAAAGAAAACATAAGATAATCTCAATAGATGCTGAAAAAGTCTTTGATAAAATACAAGATCCACTAGAAGGTTTAGGAATATCAATGGAATTTTCCTTAAAATATTTAATAGAATCTATTTAAAATCATCAACAATTATTATATGTAATGGGAATAAACTCGGAGCATTTCCAATAAAATCTGAGTTGAAACAAGGGTGTTCATTATCACCATTATTATTTTATATTATTAGAAATGCTAGCTTAAGTAATAAGAGAAGAAAAAGAAATTGAAAGAATCAGAATTTACAATGAAGAGGCAAAGCTTTCACTCTTTACAGATGATGTGATGATATGTTTAGAGAACCCTGGAAAATCATCTTAAAAATACTCCTTGAAACAATTAAAAATTCAAAAGCATAGCAGGATATAAAATAAACTCACATAAATCATCAGCATTTATATATACATATATATATATATGAAAAACAAAATCCAAGAGCAATAGATAGAAAGAGAAATTCCATTTAAAATAACTATAGACAACAGTAAATAATTGGGAATCTACATCCCAAGACAAACCCAGAAACTATATGAACACAATAATAAGGCACTTCTCAACCAAATAAAGTCAGATCTAAATAACTGCTCATGGTTAAGTTGAGCTAATATAATAAAAATGACAATTCTACCCAAAATAATTATTTATTCAGTGCCATATCAATCAAACTACCAAATAACTATCTTACTGAACTAGAAAAAAATGGTAACAAAATTCATCTGGAGGAGGTGGCTAGGTGGCGCAGTGGATAGAGCACCGGCCCTGGAGTCAGTAGTACCTGAGTTCAAATCTGGTTTCAGACACTTAATAATTACCTACCTGTGTGGCCTTGGGCAAGCCACTTTAACCCCATTTGCCTTGCAAAAACCTAAAAAAAAATTCAGCTGGAGCAACAAAAGGTCAAAAATAGCAATGGAACTGATGAAAAAAAATGTAAAGGAAGGTGGCTAAGCTCTATCACATCTAAAACTTTACTATAAAGCAGTAGTCATCAACACTGCCTGGTACTGCTTAAGAAATGGACTAATGAATCAGAGGATTAGGATAGGTTCAAAAGAAACTGCAATAAATGACTATACAACAATATACTTTTTGACAAACCCAAAGACAACAGCTTCTAGGATAAGAACTCACCATTTGACAAAAATTTGGGGGCAAACTGTAAAATAATATGGCAAAAACTAGGCATAGACACACATCTCATACCCTATATTTAAATAAGATTAAAATAGGTACAATAGTTAGACATAAAGGGCAGCACCTTGGATAAATTAATAGACCAGGAAATACTCTATCAGTTCTATGGAAAAGGGACAAATTTATGAACAAACAAGAATTTAAATGAAAAATAATTGACTTCATCTATATTAAATTAAGAAGGTTTTGCACTAACAAAATCAATGCTGCCAAAATTAGAAAGAAACAGAAAATAGGGATAGTTAAAAGAAAGTATACTTAGAGAGAGGGTATGGGTATATATTGATAATTAAAGTAATGATGCTTTAGCTGATATTTTAGTTCATGATGGTTGAATATAGTTACAGGGAGTTTGAGGGTAGGGATATAAATCAGTATTGAAGTGATTTTGTTTAACATGATACTTTAGCTCAAGAGGATTCTATTTCTATTGGGACAACTAGAGAGAGTTACCTATAGGAGGTGGGTGTAAATGGATCATGGAGTTATATTGCTTTATGTGATAATTTAGCTCATGTATTTGTATAGAGATTACTTCAAAAAAATCTGTGGCATAAATTGATTATAATTTGATGATGCTTATGTCTCTTGAGAATTGTATTTCTAATGGGACAATTAAAGGGATTGTGCTTAGACAAAAGTAAGTGAGTTAAGAAGTGACTATGAGGCAATGATTCTTATAAATCAATCAATCAACCCTTGAGACTTGTACTTCTATCAGGACAGATAAAAGGAGTATATCTTAAGAGTGGTTGTGAGTACAAGACAGGTTTAAAACAATTGAAAAGAATTACAGTAGGAGAAAACAAGGCATTAAAGGATAAATAATACCACATGAAAAAGCACAAAAAGCTCATAGTAGAGAGAAAAGGGGAGGGTATAAGTATTGAGTAAATTTTACTTTCAACAGATTTGACTCAAAGAGAGAATCACATGCATCCCAAATTTTGTTTAAACATCTAACTAACTACATGGAAGTTCAGGGTGAGGGGAATGGAAAATAAAGGAGAAGGAGAAATTGATAAAAAAAAATAGGACATAATTTAAAGTTAAAAAGAAAAGTAAAAAGGGAAAGAGAGAAGAAAAAGAAAGGGGTTGAAAGAAAGAAGGACTGATCAAGAGGCAGCAGTCAGAAGCAAAACTCTGGAGAGGAGGAATAAGAGGGAAGGAAAGAGACAAGTACAAATAGGAGAAGATAGGATGGAGGGAAACATAGCCAATAATCATAATTGAAAATGTGAATGGGATGAACTCTCTCATAAAACAGAAGTAGATAGAGTGGATTCAAAACCAAAATCCTACAATATGTTGTTTAGAAGAAACACATTTGAAGCAGAGAAATGCACACAGGGTAAAGATAATAGGCTATAACAGAACATATTACATTTCCACTAAAATAAAAAAGGCAAGGATAGCAATCTTGAATTGACAAAGTAAAATAAAAGAGAGACCAAATTAAAAGGAATAAAGAAGGAAACTACATCTTCCTAACAGGTATCTTAGGCCATGGTGTCATAGCTATATTAAACATATATGCACCCAGTAATATAGCATACAAATTCTTAGAAAAGAAGTTAAATGAGTTACAAGGAGACATAAACAGCAAAATTAAAAAAACAAAAAAAAAACCTCCCTCTCTCAGAACTAGATAAATCTAACCAGATAATAAACTAGAAAGAAGTTAAGAAGGTAAATCGAATTTTAGAAAAGTTATATATGATAGATCCCTGGAGAACACTGAATGGGGATAGAAAAGAATATACCTTTTGCTCAGCAGTACATCACACCTATACAAAAATTTGTCATGTGCTAATACATTAAAAACCTCACAATCAAATATAGAAAGGCAGAAGTATCAAATGCATCCTTTTCAAATCATGATGCAATAAAAATTATATTTAATAAAGGGCCATGGAAAGATGAACTAAACATTCATTGGAAACTGAATAATCTATTTTTAAAGAATTACTGGGGATAGCTAGGTGGTACAATGGACAGAACACCAGCCAAGGAGTCAGGAGTACCTGAGTCCAAATCCAGCCTCAGACACTTAATGATTACCTAGCTGTGTGACCTTAGGCAAGTCACTTAACCCCACTGCCTTGCAACAAAAAAAAAGAATTAGTAGATCTGCAACAAATCATAAAAATAATCAGCAATTTAATCCAAGATAATGATGAGAATACATCATTCCAAAACTTGTGCGATATAGCCAAAACATTTATTTGGATAAATTTTATGTCTATTTGTAAATGCTTACGTGAATAAACTAGAGAAAGAGGTTACCAATGAATTGAATATGCAATTTAAAAAAACTAGAAAAATAACAAATTAAAAATCCTCAATTAAATGCCAAGACTAAAAATCAAAGAAGTTAAGAAAATTCAAAGTAAGAAAACTATTTTACTATAAATAAAACTAAAAATTGGTTTTATTAAAAAATAAGGTAGATAAACTTTTGGTTAATCTGATTTAAAAAAAGCAAAAAGAAAACCAAATTTCTAGTATCAAAAATAAAAAAGGTGAACTTATCACAAATGAGAAGGAAATTAAAATAATAATGTAGTTATTTTTCCCAACTATATGCCAATAAATCTGATGATATAAGTGAAATGTATGAAAATTTTTTAAAAAGTTAAACTACCAAGATTAACAGAAGAGGAAACAAAATACTTAAATAACTCCATTTCAGAAAAAGAAATTGAATAAAAGATTAATAAAACTCCCCAAGAAAAAAATCTTTAGTGCCAGATGGATTTACCAGGGAATTCTATCAAACATTTAAGGAACAATGAATTCTAATTTTATATAAACATAGGTCTTTCCTCAAGAGTACTGATTGTTAAATCACCAAGAGGAAGTTAGGGAAAAGAAAGGTGGGAGGGCAATTAACTCTGTTTCCATCTTAACTAGTTCAGGGAATTCATACTTGGTAGTCCAAGATCTGGAAAGTCCTATCATCCTCCCACTGTGATCTTTCTGCAGGTCCTAATAAAACTGAATCTATACAGTAGCTTAGCCGCCTTTTCTTTGGAAAGAATGTGAGTCATTTATCAGTTCTCAGCCAAGAGTTTGCCTGGAAAGAAAAAAAGATAAGTGAAGAACAACTTTGCCTGGAGCTTGGATAGTTTCTAGCATCAACAACATTTTTTTCTAGTGTTTCCCTTAGGAAAGCTACATCTAACACTTGGGCATCCATTTGGTCAACATGAATTTGCTAAGCTCCTGCTATATGTGGGCGTATGTGCTGTTCTAGGCTCCAGGGATACAAAATCAAAGCTCCTTCTCTTCTATATCTTATACTCTTTCAGGGGAAGCAATATATTGACAAATAAATGAATACACAATATGTACAAAGTACAACAACCCTGCAAGGTAGGTGTCATTATTATCTCTATTTTTCAGTTGAGAAAACTCAGTTTAAGTAACTTGCCAAAAGTTAAATAGCTAGAAGGTGTCTGAAGCTGGATTTGAACTGGGGTCTTCCTGACCCTAGTATAGTTGCTAAACTTTAAAAATTACCTCAATCTCATAGTCAATGTCATATGAGACTTTGATGCTCACTTAACCTCTGGGGTTACTGAAGAGCAAATGTTTTGAAGTGGGGAGGCTGGGTAACATCACCAATGCTGGACTTATTTGAGTAAGGAAATTGTGAAGCAAATTTGCAGTTGTATGGATTGCTTTGTCTCCTTGTGGATTGATCTGGCACTAAGCACAAGAAGTACAGGAAGCAGTTTGAAGAATTTAGGTGAAAAACTCCTGAAACCAAGAAATTTTGACTACTGCATGTTATCTCCCTCCTGGAGACTTTTATTTGTCTTTATCTTTCTGCACTGTGTTTTAGCAGACTGGGGTAATGATTCCATCGAAAAGGATGGAAATATGTTGTTAGTAAAACAATTGCCTGAGAAATGCATTAGAAATGCTGAGTAAGAAGGACATGCAAAATCAAATCATTGATATTTATCAGTACAGGTACAAACCCAAAACCCTAGAGCACTTAATTGATTATAACGCTTGACTTCAACTATTCAGGTATCTAACTCTACTTCAGTTTAACCCCCATCCCTGTTTATTTTAAGTTTGAAGGCATGCTAATGGAAGATAATAACCACTGGTCCTTGCCTGTGTCATTTGGTAAGAATAAGATCCAAGAGACAAGAGTTCTTTTAGGCTCTGTTCCCTGGTTGTTCTGGGCAAAATTCAGGAAATCTGGGGGGGGGGGATAGGTGTTGGGGAATAACTAATACATTTTGAACTCTATGTTTTTGACATATTATTACTGTTTTCTTTTTCTTACTATTTAATTCGAGGGATCCACAGAAATGAATCAAACAGGAGTTTTTAATTTTTTCTTTCTGGGTCTATCTGACCAACCAGAACAGCAACAATTTCTCTTCAGACTGTTTTTGGGCATGTATCTCATTGGGGCACTGGGAAACCTACTCACCATCCTGGCAATTTGTTTTGATTCTCATCTCTATACTGTTATGTACTTCTTCCTCTCCAACCTATCTTTCCTTGCTCTCTGTTTTATCTCTACCACAGTTCCCAAGATGCTGATAAATTACCTGTTAGAGAGTAATGTAATCTCCTATGTAGAGTGCCTGGCTCAAATATATTTCTATATTGCCTTTAGTACTTCAGACAGCATCCTCCTCTCTGCAATAGCCTATGATCACTACCTGGCTCTTTGTCACCCTTTACACTATGGCACAGTCATGACCTGACCTCATGCCTTTGTGCCCTATTGGTAGCTGTGTCTTGGGTTTTTGCTCATCTCATTGCAATGATTCATAGCATATTGATAGCTCAGCTATCTTTCTGTACAAATTATAAAACTCTTCACTTCTTCTGTGACATAAATGCCTTAATAAAACTTTCATGTTCTGATGTCCATGTGAATGAAATGTTGGTTGTTCTTGTAGGGGGACCAGTAATTTTAATGTCTTACACTCCTATTGTCTTTGCTGTGTGGAAGGTTCCATCAGTTCATGGGAAATGGAAGGCCTTTTCTACTTGTAGGTCTCTCTTTTTCATGGCACCATCATTGGCATATATTTTAACCCATCGTCTGCTCATACAGCCCGGAAAGACATGATAGCTACTGTGATGTATACAGTGGTTGCCCCTACACTGAACCCTTTCATCTATAGCCTTTGGAACAATGACTTGAAAGGAGCCCTGAAAAAACTTTTTAGCTCAAAACATTTCTTCAAGGGATGATTATAATGGCATCTGTACCATTTCAAAAGAGCTGAATAGTCTAAAGTAAACAGGTTAATGTTTTAAGGTACGATCAATGGATTAGTGTCAACATAGTTGGGGACCTCTAGTGTTATATTAAAAGACTTTGCCATTGGTGCTACTTTATTCAATATTTTAATGAAGCACTTTGAAGATGTAGATGCATGCTTGTCAGATTTGTGGGTGGCATTAATCTCTTTAATTCATGCTTCTTTTTTAATAGAATTGGAATGCAAAGATTTTCAACAACTTGTAATAATGTGTTGAATAAAATAGGCATAATTTAATTGAATTTAATATGAGACCATTATAAAATACTATATTTTGGTGCATAATTCCAAATAGCACAAATATAAGGTAGGAGTGAGGTTGCTAGACAGCAGTTCATAAAAAAACTAGAATTTTAGTGATTACAGTATGTTCCTAAACTTTGATAAGTACATAAAAATAAAAGCTAATATGGTCTTAAGTCTAATGAAAAAAATTAAAATAAGAACACATCCATGTCTGTCTGTTTTACCTATATATGCATATATACACACATATACATCTATATGTTACACACATGTATGTTTATAAATTTATGTTGCATACTTTTATGTATGCATAACCATTTCCCAATAGATAATTTATCAAAAATTTGAACAATCAGTTCCTAAAAAAATTGCAAACAAACAACCATATGAAAGAATGCACTAAATGATAATAAATGAGAAAAATGAAAATTGCAAAAACCTAGAGCTTTTACTGGAGTTGCTGGCTACTTTGGTTTGGTTCTGTTTCTGAGGAATCATTACTCAGACTCAGGAAAACATGGGTAGAAATAAAACAAAAATTCATTTAAAATGTTACAAGCCATAGGAAGGGCAAGAGAGAGAGAGAGACAGACAGACAGACAGAGAGAGACAGAGAGAGAGAGAGAGAGAGAGAGAGAGAGAGAGAGAGAGAGAGAGAAAATAACAGCCAAGCAGCTTTGGCTGGGTCATGGTCAGAGAAGCCTGAGCCGGCCCCAAACTGGAGTCTAGCTCAGGTTTTTATGTCTTTCCTCTCATCCAGAGGGCAAAAGGTGAACTCCCTTCTCCTACACTAGAACCAGAATTAGGTAGAGGGTAAAGACCAAGAGATCAGGATACAAATTTTACATTATACAATGGTACTTTCAGAATGGGAAGGGTCCCCACTCAAGATTACAATTATTTCTGTTACAATCATAATTCTCTACTTCAAGTCAATTTGTATCTCAAGTCAATTTACATCTCCACCCAAAATTCTTTCTGTTACATTCAAGTTGTCTTTATCTTCCCTTGCATCATTACTTTAGATTTTGCAGATTGACAAAAATGATAAAATATAGAAATTGTTAATGTTGTAGGCGTTGCACGAAGATAGGCAAATTGATACATTGTTGGTGAAGCATTCTATTAATACAGCAATTTTAGAAAGCAATTTGTAATAAAGGAAATTTTTAAAAGTGACTAACCTGACCAGAGTCTTTGACCAGAGATTTCATTTTTAAGGTTTCTTTCTTAAGGAGGCTTAGAGTCTCCATTTACATAACTCTTTTCATGACAGCATGATTGGAGAATGACTAAATAGATTGTAGTACAAGAATATAAGGAAATATTATTGCATTTTAAAAAATGAGAAATGTAATATATACAGAGAATCTCAGAAAGATCTATATGAACTGATGCAGAAGAAAGTAATCATAACCAAGAAAACAATATTAATAATGACTCTAAAAATACTAAGGAAAAATAATCTCATACAAATATAAAGTAATTTTTGGAAAATTATAAAGAACAGTCACATCTTGAAAGGAGATATGAAAAGACATTCTTATCCTCCACTTTGCAAAGGTAAGAAGTCCACATTTATGTTGCATAGCAAATATTTTCAATTGTTTTTTATGACTGATAATTTATTCTGATTTTTCTCTTTTGTTCTTTTGTTTTTAAAATAAATATTCTCTGTTATAAGGAATGATTTTGGGAGAGATTTTGAGGAAAATTTGGGGAATATAAAAAAGCTAAATCCATTAATAAAAACTTATTTAATAATGCTTAGTGACTTAATTTTTTTCAGGAAATATACTAAAGGCTGAGAAAATTCACTGGACCAGATATTATTCCATGATCACAAACATATACTTCAGTGTGGGAGCTATGAAGAAGGGAAAAGAGTTAGTTTTTCTCAACTCCCTGTCCTCTTTCACTTTTCATTTCCTCCTCAGTTAAACAGCAAAATGATCCGCAGATTTCTATACAAAAAAAGCAATATATGGGATAAATAGGAAATCATGAGAATAAAAGCACTAGAATAAAGAGTCAGTGGGAAATTATTTTTGTAGAAGTTAGGATTTTAGTTGGGATTAGAAAGAATTCAGGGATCCAAGAGATGGATGTGAGGCATGGAAGACAGTCAGAAAATATGCCAGAAAACAAGCAATGTAGTGTGTCTTATTCAAGGAATAGCAAGGGGACCAAGGTCATTGGATCAAAGAGTATATCAGAGATGTAAGGCATAAGAACACTGGAAAGGTAGGCAAGGGGTTAGCTTAGGAAGGACTTTTATTTTTTTGACATTTTAACATTTTATTTGTTTTCCAATTATATACAGTAGTAATATGTACCCATCAGTTTTTGCAAGGCTCTGAATTCTACAATTTTACCCCCACCCCCATCCCTGCAGAAGGCTGTCTGATAGTCTCTACATTGTTTCCATTCCTCCCCCCCCAAGATGAGAAACCTCAAGAAGAGAGAGAGAGAGAGAGAGAGAGAGAGAGAGAGAGAGAGAGAGAGAGAGAGAGAATTGTACTTCAGTCTGTGTTCAGATTTCAATGGTTCTGTCTCTGGGGTGACTTGCTTTCTTTATCCTAAGTCCACCAGACAAGTTGCTTCAATAGTTTTTCCCACAGTTGCTATTACTAGCTGTACCTCCACTCTATTCCTCCTCACTCTCATTTATTCTATTCTCTCTCTCTCTCCTTTTATCCTGGCCCTGTCCAAAAGTGTATTGAATCTGAGTACCCTCTCCCTCAATCTTCCCTCTCTTCTATCACCTATTCCCCCCCCTTCCCTCCCCCCATTCCCCCTCATCCCGTCCCTTTCCCCCCATCCTTCTCCAGGGCAAGGCAGATTTCCTCACCCTATTAAGTGTGTATGTCATTTCCTCCCTGAACCATTTCCAATGAGAATGAAAGCTCACTCATTCCCCCTTGCCTGCCCCCCTCCACTCCATTGAAAAAGATTTTTCTTGATTCTTATGTGAAATCTCTCAGCTTCTTCTTCATCTCCTGTTCCTTCCTCCCAGTACTTTCCCCCATCACCCATTGAATCCATCCCTTTACCACATCATATCATTTTATTCCACTCCTTCCTATGACCTGTCTATATATGGTCCTTCTAACAGTTCTTATAAATGAGAAAGTTCATATGAGGTATCAATAGCTTCTTCCTGTGCAGGAATACAAACAGTTCAACATCATCAAGTTCCTAATAGTTAGTCCCTCTTTTCCATTCCCTCTATGGTTCACCAGAGTCCTGTACTTGGAGATCAAACTTTCTGTTCAGCTCTGATTGTCTCAGTAGGAAAGTTTGAAAGTCCCCTATTTCATTGAAAGTCCATCTTTTCCCCTGAAAGAGGATGTTCAGTTTTCCTGGGTAGTTGATTCTGTTGTAAACCAAGATCTTTTTCCTTACAGAATATCATATTCCAATCCCTACATGCCCTTAATGTAGATGCTGCCAGATCCTGTGTAATCCTGACTATGGAGCCTAGGTAGTTGAATTGTTTGTTTCTGGCAGCTTTTAAAATTTTCTTTTTCATTTGGAAGTTTTGGAATTTAGCTATCATATTCCTGGAAGTTTTTCTTTTGGGACCTCTTTCAGGGGATGACCAGTGAATTCTCTTGATTTCTATTTTACCCTCAGCTTCTAAGATCTCAGGGCAATTTTGCTGTATTATTTCTTGAAAAACGAAGTCTAGGCTCTTCTCTTGGTCATGGTGTTCAGATAGCCCAATAATTTTTAGATTATTTCTTCTGGATCTGTTTTCAAGGTCAGTTGTTTTTCCGATGAGATATTTCACATTTTCTTCTAATTTTTGGCTTTTTTGGAAGACTTTATTTCTTCCTGATTTCTTACAAAATCATCAGCTTCCTTTAGTTCCATTCTGCATTTGAAGGTGTTATTTTCTTCAGAGAGCTTTTTGATCTCCTTTTCCAGCTGGCCAATTCTGCTTTTTAAGGCATTCTTCTCTCATCATTTGTCTTTTGTTTTGCTTTTTATATTAGGCCTAAACTGTTTTTAACATGTTATTTTCTTCAGTAATTTTTTGCATATCTTTCACCAAACTTTTGATTTGGTTTTCATAATTTTTCTGCATCGCTCTTATTTCTCCTCCCAATTTTTCCTCCACCTCCCTCGATTGCTTTTCAAAGTCTTTTTTGAGTTCATCCATAGGCTGAGCCAATTTTCTATTTCTCTTGGAGGTTTTAGATATGCAAGCTTCAATTTTGTAGTCCATCTGAGTATGTTTTGAATTTCCATGGGACTGAAGTAATTCTCTATGGGTCAGATTCTTCCTTTTCTGTTGTTTACTCATTTCCTCAGCCCAAGACTAATTTACAGCACTTCCAAGGCTTTGGGGTTTTGGGGGGGACACCCCACTGGGACCTTTATTCCTCCAAGGTCTTATGCTCTCTAGCCTGTGCATTGATATGTCAATGGTCCCCCCATTCTTTCCTCTGCCCTAGGCCTACAAGGAGAGATTCAGCTTGGTTATTTAGTATGGAAGCTCAAACTGCAATATCTGAGTGTAGGCAAACAGCAGAGTTCTACCCCATGGAGAGCAGAGAAATCTCTGCAGACTTCCCTTGCCTTCTCTGGGGATAAAGGCTACTTTCTCCAGATTCTCGCTGCAGGTTCTGTGGCTGGCTCCTCACTCCACACTCATTCTGGTGCAACAGAGTTCTCCCTGCTCCTCCAAGCTATTGCCAGTGATCTCTGGGATGCACTGTAGCCACAGCTTTTTTTCCAACCCTTGGGACCTGGTGAAACACACCTTTCCCACAGAACTTCTAAATTATCTTGGACTGAGAAAATGTATCACTCAATCTTTCTGTGGCTTCTGCCCCCTCTAAATTTTGACTAGAGCCATCTTTGCTTTTTTTTTGGAGGTTGGGGGGGATGCAGTTCACGGGAAATGCTGGCCTCACACCTGCCATCTTGGCTCTGCCCAAGGAAGGACTTTTAATGCCGAGGATTTTTGTATTTGATCTTAGGGGAGACAGGAAGCCACTGGAGTTTGTTAATTATTTCAGCTACTTGTGCTTTAGGAAAATCATTTTGACAGCTGAATGAAAAATGAACTAGAATGAACCCAGAATTATAGTTAAAGTTTTGTTCTAAGGCAGAGGTTTTTAATCTTGCATTGTCCCTGTAAACAAAGACAGTGTGATGAATCATGTGATCTCCTCACATGTTTAAATATATAAAATAATATATAATAAAATATATAAAAAATAAAAATAAATGGATAGCTAGGTGGTACAGTGGATAGAGCCCTGGCCTTGGAGTCAGGAGGACCTGAGTTCAAATTTGGCCTTAGATACCTCCTAGTTGTATGACTTTGGCCAAGTCCCTTAACCCAGAGTACCTTGCATCCAGGGTCCATCTTCAGGTCATCCTGTTTCATATTTGATTACTGCACCCAGATGACTCTGAAGGAGACCGTGAGGTTGGTGACAGCACAGCCCACCCCCTCCCACCAATTCACATACTTGTCATGGCATCACCTCCTTGACTTTATAGTCTTCTTTGAGAAGAAAGAACAATCATGATCATCTTAAAATAAATATATAGAATTATAAAATAATTATATTCATATACAATAATAAAAATATAGTTTTAAAGAAAACAAATCTCTTGACTAGAACCTCCTAGTATAAATTGCTTGCTGAACCATTGGACAGTTATTCAGTCAAAAAAAGAGATGTATACATGCGGATATACCTATACACACATACATTCTTACACACATCTATCTACTTGCCTATATATTCAGAAGAAGGTCAAGACTTGATCCTTGGCACATGTCTCTGTGCTACCCTTGGAGCCTTCCTCCTCCATAATAAACAGCTAATATTTATACAATACCTACTAGATGCCAGGTACTTTTAAAATATTATGTCATTTGATTCTCACAAAAATCCCAAAGAAGTAGATAAGTATTAATATTTTTTCATTTTACAATTGAGGAAACTGAGACAGAGACATTAAATGACTTGTCCAGAGTCACAGAGCTATTAAAATCTAAGGTGGTAATCAAATTCAGATCCTCATGATTCCCAGACCTAGCATTTTATCCACTGAACCACCCAACTGTCTTGTTCCTGATAATTTAAATAGATTGATCCAACCAGATTCTAGGTTCTCTGGTGTGCATTGTTGGTAAAAGGAACTTAACTATACCATTGTTCTCTCCCCATCTTTCATAAACCCCTGGCAATGACTCAGTAATTACATCAAATAATTATTCAACAAGCATACATTAAACACCTGTAGTTTTACCAGGTGCTTACTAGATAAAACTTGAGTATATAATTAGACTAAAGCAATATTTGTCTTAAAGAAGCTCATATTCCATGGCAAAGGCAAATACAAATCTAAGTAAAAGCAGAATACCAATAATAATTAATTCAAGAATATTAATTGATGTAAAAAGTAATTCCATATGCCAGTTCTTTTATCACCTGAGCGTATAATTGACTTGAGTCAAATAACTCAAATTCATTTGAACCCAGAACACTTGGACAGATATCCCCAGCGCTTCTGGAACATAGCAAGCACCTACTTCATGAATATTTGTTGATTGCTTAATAGATTTGACCTGTCACTTTAGCCTGACAAAAACAATTGGGGCCTTTCCTTCTAGCAGAAAAGCAAGAGATACTTAACTCTAGTGAGTCAAAGGTACTTTCAGCAAAGTAAACTTTTTTCAAAAGTTATTTCATTTCATTTATAGAATAAAGCAAGTATTTCCAGAACATAGTATAAATTTAAAAAGATGATTGTCCATAGAAACTGCAAATCTACTATGTACAACTTGCTATTCCTTTTGAATATACAGTAAATTTATCATGTAAATTACTTTTTTCCTTTTTTCTTCCTCCCTAATATAGAGATAGCCATAGTTAGATAAATGGGTTAAAATATGTATATATGTATATATTTGTGTATATTATATATATATATATTCTATACACTTTTCTATTCATCAGTTCTTTCTCTGAATGAAGATAGCATTTTTCTTCACACAACTTTCATACTTAATTTGGATATTTATAATGATTGCAATAACCTATTAGATCAAAGTCATTTTTAAAACAATGCTACTGCCTCTATAAACAAGGTTGTCTTGGTTCTGTTCATCTCATTCTTCATTATTTCATACAAATGTTTTTTTAAATCATTGAGCTCTTCATTTATTATGGCATAGTAGTATTCTATCACAATCATATGCCACAACTTCCCCAAATGATGGATATTCCTGAAATTTCCAGTTATTTGGTCCCAAAGAGTGTCTATAAAAATTTTAGAGTATATAGGTTCTTTTTTTAAAAATATAGTGAGACTGCTGGGTCAAAGGATATTTATCTTCAAAAACTCTTTGAGCATAACTCTAGAATACTCTCCAAAATGGTAGGGTCATTTCACAATTTCGCCAACAATTAATTAGAGTCCCAATTTTTCCATATCCCCTCCAATATTTGCTGTTTTGTACTTCAATCATTTTAGCCAATCTGGTAGGTATAAAATAGCTCAAGATTGTCCAGGATATTTATAATAGCTCAAGATTGTCCCAGGATATTTATATGAATAGAAACAGCTTTTGATTTCTTCACTGGAAAATTGCCTTTTCATAGCCTTTGAATCAATTGGGGAAAACTTCTGAGAAGATTTAAAATTCTTGTTAAAAAGTTTTTCCCCTTAAGAATATTTAGTTTAAAGTCACAAAGGAGGAGGTTGGGGGAAAGAAGAGGGAAGACAGAAGGCAATTAAACCTTATTTATTTCCATCTAACAAGATGTTCAGGGAATCCATTCTTAGAAGTCAGAAACTTGGGAAGTCCTTCCATCCTCCCACTGTGATTTTCCCAAAAGCCCTGATAAAACCTTGATCTATACAGAAAGTTTTCTCAGTCAATAATTTGTGGGTGCAGAGGGCACCTGACTAAAGGTCTAGGAGCCTGTTTTGGTTTGTTTTTATAGTTTCTCGCACTGACAACTTCTCTAGTAATTGCTACCTCCAGGAAGGCTTCATTCATCATTGGTGGTTTAAGCTTTCATTTATTCTTTTGTTCAACATGAATATATCAAGCACTTATTGTATTCATGTGAGTGTGTGTGAGCATTTGTGTGTGTCAGTGTGTCAGTGAATGACCTTCTACACTTACATTCCATCAAATAAACATGAATAAGTGAATGCAAAATGTATACAAAGCAATTTTCACAAGTATGGGGACAGTTTTTGAAATTTAAAATGAAAATCAGAGAAGGGAATTCCAGGGAGTTGGCAAAAAAAAGGTAAAACTTGAAGGAAGCCAGGGAAAAAGCACTTTGTCATCTGAGGATTATAAAAATGGGGAAAAGGAAACTCCCTCTGGTCCATAACTGCTCCATCACATGAAACAGGAAGGTCATCTTTAAGCATGAGAATGGAGGTGGTGAAAAGAAAAAATCCTAATGTTTCTGCAGTACTGAATGGTTTGCAAAGTGTTTTCCATTTATCAATTCATTTCATCTAAACAATGAACCGGAGAGGAGATATAGAAGGTAATTGTTCTTTTCCAGAATGAGGAAACAGAGGCAAAGAGAACTGTAATGATATTACCTGGTAAATGTATCTTTAAAAATAATTTGTTAAGACCTCATGATTCCATTGAAACTCCCCTTTTAAATTTATCTTTAAAATTAATTTATATTATTTTATATTGTATTTATTTATTTGTTATATTTATATTATTGAAACCCCCTTTTAAATCTATCTTTAAAATAATTTATTAAGACCTCATGATTCCATTGAAACTCCCCTTTTAACAATGAAACCTACCTAAGGAATATATATGCAATCTCTGGTTGCTGTAAGAGGAACATATCTTTCTAAAATAAAGAAAAGGAAATGATAATCCTACTATAACCTTCCCTCTTCAGATCACATCTGTATTGTTGCGTTCAATTCCAGGTGCCGGTTTTGAGAAAGGAATTTAATAAAGCGAGATAGGTGGCATGGTGAATAGCACTGTGGATCTGCAGCCAGGAATGATTTGAGTTCTAATTCCGACTTACTAAGTGATACTGAGTAAATCACTTATTCTTGCTACATTGTACCTTAATTTTCTCATCTCTAAAACGGTGATAATAATAACATTTACCTCCCAGGGTTGTTGTGAGGATAAAGTCATATGTGTGAAGCAATTTCAACGTTCTAAAATGCTACCTAAATTCTGTTAATGCTAAGGGCAGCTAGGTGATACAGGGGATAAACTCTCCCTGAGTTCAAATCCAACCTCACACACTTGCTAGGTGACTCTGGGCAAGACACTTAATCCCGTTTGCCTCAGTTTCCTCCACTGTAAAATAAACAGGAAAAGGAAATGGCAAACCTTTCCTATGTCTTTGCCAGGAAAACCCCAAATGAAGTCATGAAAAATTGAGACAATTGAAAATGACTGTTACTGTTGCTATTGCTGCTGCTGCTACTACTGCCAGGTGAGCATCCCTTGAAGAAAATCCAGGTGAAGAAATGCCTTGAGCATATGTTAAATGAGGGTGGATTGAAGAAAATGATGGTGTCCAACTTGGAAAGGAGAAGTCTCTGGAGACTAGACTTGTTCTTTTTAAGCCCAAAGGATATAACCAAAGCAGTTTTTTTTTTAAAAAATGCAAATTAAGACTTGATTTTGATAAAAACCTAACAATTACAATCATTGCAAGGTAGAATGGTTCAGGAAGTAATGCAGAGGTCCTCAAAAAGAAGTTGAATGACCTCTGGATATGTAGTTATAAATAAGGATTACACTGGGACTATAGATTTGACTGGATAGTTCTTGAAATCCTTTCCAGCTTTGAAATGGTGTAATCATGTGAAACCAAGATTTTGATCTTGTCTGTCAACATTTGAAGCATCTCATACTCACACTTACCTCTTTTCTCTACAAAAGGAAATAAAATATATTTTATCATAAATCCTATTGGAGCTCATCTTAATCTTTGTGTCATCATACCCCTTTGGCCTATGATAATCTATGGAACCCTTCCCAGAATCATGTTTTAAAAGAATTTAAATTAAATATAATACATGGACATACAGGAGAAAGCAATTCTATTGAATGCAGTTCATTTTGTGTGTATATATATTATATATATATATATGAATGGATATATCAGTGTTCATATTCATAACCTCACAAATCCAAGATAAAAAACTAATGGAAAAAAAGAGAGAACATCCCTCAACTTAAGAAAGCTTCATTCTAAGGGAACCATGGGTGAAGGACTCATAAGTAGAGAAAAATTTATCCAGGAAGGATGTTTTTGTGTGAAAGGTAAATTGATCCATAGGATCAATGCCTTTTCTTCTTTTCCATTCAATTGATAAATATTTATTAATGAACTATTACTATACCCCAGGCATATTACTAAACACTGGGAATGAAGACAGAGGCAAAAGATTGTCCCTTGGTGAATCTCAAGGAGCTTACAATCTAATGAGGGATTCAATAAGTAAAGAAATGTGTAAAAACAAGCTCTATACCAAAACACCCTATACCAAGATAGGATTAAAAAATAGGTATAGGATTTAGACATAAAAGACAACATTATAAGCAAATTAGGAGATCAAGGAATACTTTACCTGTAAGATCTATGGAAAGGGAAGCAGTTTATGACCAAGGAAGATATGAACATCATTAAAAACAAACTAGATAATTTTGATTACATTAAATTAAAAAGCTTTTGCACAAACAAAACCACTGTAACCAAGATCAAAAGAAATGTACTAAAATGGGAAGGAATTTTTACAACTAGTATTTCTGACAGAGGACTCATTTCTAAAATATATAAAGAACTGAGTCAAATTTATAAAAAATAAAATAAGCCATTTGCTGATTGACAAATGGTCAAAGGATATGTAGAGGCAATTTACAGATGAGGAAATCAAAGCTATCCATAGTCACACAAAAAATTGCTCTAAATCATTACTGATTAGAGAAATGCAAATTAAAACCTCTCTGAGGTATCATCTCACACCTCTCAGATTGACCAATATGATCTGTAAGAATAATGGTCAGTATTGAAAGGGATGTGGGAAATTTGGGACACTGATATATTGTTGGCGGAGCTGTGAATTGAACCAACCTTTCTGGAGAGCAATTTGGAATTATGCCCAAAGGGCAATGAAAATGTGCATACCCTTTTATCCAGCAATACCACTACTGGTATGCCCTGAAGAGATCATGAAAAAGGATAAAAACATCACTTGTACAAAAATATTCGTAGCAGCTCTGTTTGAGGTGGCAAAGAATTGGAAATCGAGTAAATGTCCATCAATTGGTGAATGGCTGAACAACTTGTGGTATATGTATGTTATGGAACACTATTGTTCTATTAAAAACCAGGAGGGATGGGAATTCAGAGAAGCCTGGAGGGATTTGCATGAACTGTTGCTGAACAAGATGAGCACAACCAGAATATTGTAAGCCCTAACAGTAACATGGGGTGATGATCAATCTTAATGGACTTGCTCATTTCATTGGTGCAACAATCAGGGACAATTTTAGGATATCTGCAATGGTGAATACCATCTGTATCCAAAGAAGGAATTGTGGAGTTTAAATAAAGACCAAAGACTATTACCTTTAATTTTTTTTAAGTTATCTTATTATGCAATTTTGCTATCTCTTATATTTTATTTTTTCCTTAAGGATATGGTTTCTTTCTTGATACATTCCATTTTTATCATTGTATAGCATAGGAACAATGTAAAGACTATAAGACTGCCTTCTGTGGTGGGGGGAGATTAGGGGAATTATTGTAAAATTAAAAAAAAAACAAGCTAAAGGCAATAGAATTAGAAAGAGTTTGGATGCTGGCTCTGTCAACTGTGTGCTTTCAGACAAGCCACTTAACTGCTCTTAGTCTCGATTTCCTCATCTATAAAATGGTGGTGGCAATAAATATAATATAGGCATAAATTTGTATATTTGTGCCTATATTATATACTTCAGATAGTGTGCCATAATACAGTATAATAGATAGAGAACCTTCTTCTAAACTAGGAAGACAGGTTCAAATATTTTTGATGCTGGCTGAATGACCCTGGGCAGGCCTCAAGCTTCAATGCTAGAAGTAGTTTTCTTTTTCTCCTACAATTTTTAAACATTTTTACTTAAAATTGTGAATTCCGAATTCTACCCCTTCCTCCTCCCTGAGACAGTAAGTAATAAGATATAGATTGTTCATGTGCAATTATAACATGCCTTTTTCAGAAGCTACAGTAGTGTTGGTTTTAGTTACAATCCCAAGAACAAGCGCTGGAAAGCAAAGGAGTCAGTAAATGGTATATGTACCAAGGCAGGGAAGATGACATGATACCTGGGGAAGATAACTGAGTGGGATGTAAAGTTTTGTCTTGGATTGTCTAGATTTGGTGGATTAGGTGTAGTTGCATGCATCCCTCACCAGTCAGGACTCCTTCCAGGTTGGACCTCCAAAGTTCAGTGAGTTAATTACCTCTAGGTTTTTGGAGGAGGAGAAGGAGGTCTGAATTAGATTGTTGTCTGATTGTTGTCATTTTTGAAACCTGTCTGACTCATTCTGACACCATTTCTCATTTTCTTGACAAAGATACTGGTGTGGTTTGCCATTTTCTTGCTTATTTTGCAGTTGAGGAACTAAGGCAAATGGAGTGAAGTGACTCTCCCAGTTTCATACAGCTAGATTTGAGGCTGGATTTGAACTCAGGAACTGACTTCAGGTCCAATGGTCTATTCATTGGCTTCCTACTTGCCCTTGACTAGACTGAAAAGGATTATTTAAGGGGGGTGACAAGGTGAGTTGGGATAGAGCAAATGACAATGTACCTGAAGGGCAAGACTGGTTGGGGAATGCTCATGTGGCTGACTTAAGATTGGAAGGAAGCAAACATAGGTGGGTACTAGATAGTGGAAGGCTTTGAATATCATGCTAAGAAATTTGATCTTTACTTCAAGAAAATAAGTTGCTACTGAAGACATTTGTGCATGGAAGAACAGGTATGTTTGCAGGTCAATCAGTCGGTAAATATTTATTAAGGGCCTGCTATGTGCCTTTATTTACCCAAAGCATTCAATAACCGGGCACTGTATATAAGGGCAAGACACTAGAAATAAAAGGGATTGGGAAAGACTTCCTGTACAATGGAGATTCTAGCTGCTTTGCCAGATTGTTGCAAGCTTGTCACCATAAAATTACCAAACTGATGATTAGACCATCTGAAAAATGATACCTTATTGCCTAGGGGAAAGTGATAAGACCTGGTTATAAAAAAGTAAAGGTCTCCTACTAATCACCAATCAGGCCACTAGGCTTACACTTTGCACAACACCTTCTCACTTTAATCAACATTATGTGCATTACCTGATGTCATTGTCTTCTTTGATACCAAAGGATACAACATTCTCAAACAGTCTCAAAGATTCTGACTGGGATTTGAAGGAAGCTCAGGAAGCCAAGAGGCAGGGATTAGGATGAAGAACATTCCAGTCATGGGGGGGCAGTCAATAAAAATTCCCAGAATTGGGAACTGAAATGTCTTATCCTAGGAAGAAGACTTGAAAAGGTTTGTGGGGAGGCCAGGATGTGAAGGGCTTTAAATGTCTGACAGAAGAAATTATATTTCTTCATTGAAGTCACAGTTATCCACTAGAGACTATCTAGTATGAGAGACACATGGTCAAAACTGCACTTTTTTTGAATGAATGAATGAATTTTAAAAAGGTTCATTAAGCCCTCACTAAGAACAAAGCACTATGTTTTGTCCGGGGATGCAAATAGAAAACCAAGGCAGTCTTTACTCTCAAGGAGGTCACATTCTAATGGAAAAATTGCAAATATAGTTTTTTAGTCCATAGTAATGCATTTTCTCAAATTATATTTCAACAGATAAAATCATATCCATTTCTAATGAACCAATTGAGGAGTCTCAAGGATGATCGTGGCAAGAATTTTATCTATATTTAGTAGCTATAATTCCTGAGGAAACATTGTCAGGTTCCATCGCCACAGGGAATGCTTCTCAGTTTAGTTACTTTGAAGACTTTGAAGGGCTAAAAATAGGAAGGATTTTTGCTTCTTCTTGGGTTCTTGTCATTAGCTGCAACACTGACATTGCTCTGCAGTTGTTTTAAGTCATGGCAAGGAAAGGGGACAACTTCTCCATAGTGATTGGTCCTCCACAGGATGGAAGCATGATCAGTTTTCTTGCCAGCACTGCTATCACCAAAGATCGTGGATTCAGGGAACTGGATTATTTTCATAAGAGTAATGAGGTAAAGAGTAATTGGATGATGTCAGTAGTCTGACTTACCTAGCATGCGAAATCTGCTTGCTGCTTCAGGTAGACTGGCCAACCAACCCTGTAGGTTCATGGAATGTGAATGTCCCTTTCTCGACAGAAGTCATTTCCTTGGATTGAACAGCCTGGGAAATATGGAAGTATACTACCAAACCTAGGTTTTGGGGCTTATCTGCCTAGTACTGGCAGCTGATCAGCAGGTAGTATTGGGGCTGGCAAGAAAAGGGGTACCTTTATTCACAATAATTGCCTTCCTCAATGGAGCACTGAATACTGAAGTTTCTTTTAATGAATCATAGTACATATTTATGCTCAGAAATATGATGAGAGCATTCTTCATCTATTATGAATATCAATGTTAAGAGAAGAAAAATCTACCTAATAATAGAAATATGGAAGGCACCTAAATCTTGTTATTTCAGAGATTATTAATTTTCTTGAAATAGACTCTTGATGAATGACAAGTACATCAATTTTTCAGAAATGATGCTGAAAATTTCTGACAGTGTATGGAAATAGTAAAGTATAAATGCACTAGTAAATCATAAATCTGTCAATTAACATTCCACTTTATCATTAGGTCAGAAAATTTTTAAATGGGAGAGGCAGTTTTTAAATTCTTTTATATCTTTGATCTCTAGACCTCAAATTGTCAAATGAATGACTTCTAATATAGCTTTTAGCTCTATAACAAATATTTTAAGCCAATATGCTTTCACAGTATGTAAAGATGAGTATTTAATTCTCACAGCTGCACTAATACACAAAAGCAAATGTGGAAGCTGCAGAAAACTGTGATAAAACTTCTTTTTTTATTTTTCTAGGCTTTTGCAGGGCCCACTTTGGGCCAGTCACATACTCCCCAAGATATTTTCATAGGTAAAACTCCAAAGATGTGGATCTCAACATTCAGCAGCCCTTACTGGAGACTGACCAGTTATATGAAGTATTAAACCGTTCAAGTTGAGTCTTTGTTTAACTCTGGATGGCTTCTGATTTTTTTTAAGTTTTTTGGGATTGTGTTTTAATAATTAAAGACTATGCTCCCTGATTTTGAGTTGCTAAGTGGAATTGCACAATCACCACCCTATCAAATGTGTACTATATATATATATATATATATATATATATATATATATATATATGTGTGTGTGTGTGTATTCATCTTTTTCATTTAGATACTCAGATTTATTGGGATATAATAGTGAAATAGCTCATAATACTTACTTTAGTTTTATCTTCATTTGTGGTGAATTTACCCTTTTCATTTTTTATATATTTCCTTTTTTTGAAAAATAGATGAATCAAAGGATTGCCTATTTTGTTGGCTTTTAAGAAAACTAGCTCATACTTTTATTAATTAATCAAGTATTTTCTTACTTTGACTTTTATTCATCTCTCCTTTGATTTTAGCAATTTCCAATTTGGTATTTATTGGGGATTTTTAATTTGTTCTTTCTAAATACTGCTTTAGGGGCAGTTAGGTGGTGCAGTGGATAGAGCACCAGCCCTGGAATCAGGAGGTCCTGAGTTCAAATCTGGTCTCAAACACATAATAATTACCTAGCTGCGTGACCATGGGCAAGCTACTTAACCCCACTGCCTTGCAAAAATCTAAATACTGCTTTACCTGCATCCAATAAATTTTAGTATGTTGTTTTATTGCTTTCATTCTCTTTAGGGAAAATATTGATTGCCTCTAAAATTTGTTCTTTGACCTACTTCTGATTTAGAATTAGATATTTATTTTCCAGTAAATTTTAATCCATATTTCTTCAGCCCTTTATTGAATACAATTATGTTGCATAATGATCTGAAAAGGATGCATTTAAAATTTCTGTTTTTTCTACATTTGATTGTGAGAATTATATGCCTTACTACACTGAAGATTCATGTACAGCTGAAAAAAATGTGTATCTCATTCTATTTCTATTCAGTTTTCTCCAGAGGTCTATTTTGTCTAACATTTCTGAAATTCTATTCAACTCCTTAACATTTTTCTTGTTAATTTTATGATAAGGTTTTTCTAGTTCTGAAAAGGGAATGTTGAGTTCCCCTACCAGGATATTTTTGTAATCTATTTCCTCCTGTAACTAATTTAATTTTTCCTTCAAGAATTTGTATGCTATGTTATTTGGTATGCATATGTTAGTATATTTTTAGAGTTTTTTTTTTGCAAGGCAATAGGGTTAAGTGGCTTGCCCAAGGCCATGCAGCTAGGTAATTAATAAGTGTCTGAGGCCATATTTGAACTCAGGTACTCCTGACTCCAGGGCTGGAGCTCTCTCCACTGCACCACCTAGCCACCCCTTGTATATGTAAGTATTAATGCTACTTTATTGCCTATTTCATGACTTTGGCTAAGTCACTGCTTTCTCAATGTAACTTCCTCAAGGAAGTTACCACCTTTGAAAGTTGCAAGATCAACATGACTTGAAGAGAAAACTAAAGAACAAAACAAAGGAGGAGAAGGAATGTTTAGTGACCTCACAGGAAGAACCAGAATGAGAACCAAAGTCCAAGCCTAAAAATGATAAAAAAGTAAATCATAAAAAAAAATTAGGCTGAAAATCCAGAACTCAAGTTTTAAGGTTAAGTAAATGACCTGAAGACTTATTTGCTCAGTTTGATACTCTCTTGGATGTTAATATTCCTATAAAGCTGATTGAAAAATATTAGGCTTTACTCCTATAAGGAGGAAAAGTCTTGAAAAACACCAACATGAAAGAGATAAAAGATAAAAGGATTGGACTATGGCCAAAAAAATATAAAATAACACAGTCTTCTGCTTCAGGTGAGGAGCAAAACACCACTGAACCCAGACAGCAGGATACAAGTCAAGAGTAGGGCAGTGAGTGGTGGAATTGTAAACTGATCCAACCATTCTGGAGAGCAATTAGTACTATATCCCAAAAGGCTATAATGTGCCATACCTTATAACAACTACTAGGTTTGTAGCTGAAAGAGATCATAAAGAAAGGAAAGAAATGGAGAAAGGCCTTGATGCTCCTCCTCACACTGAGGACCAAAAATCAAAATGCCTTAGAAAGTCAAAGGTCCAGATGAGTCATCAGAAACAGGAGAATTATTCCATATCTTTGCAAGTTTCAAAGAAAAAGGATAAGGGAAATAAGTCATAAATTTGATTCAACCATCTAGTCAAACAGTACAAAGAGAAAATACTAGAACCTACGAAAGGAGTCCGTTTTAAGAAAGAAGAGTAAATCGATCGACACTTAACTATAGTACTGAATGCCATACATACCTTTGCCACCTTGCAACTACATTGCTTTGTGGCAGTCTCGTGATTTTCATTATTGGAAAGAGATGGCAAACTGCCAAGAAGGGCATCTTCTTTGCTCTTTGCCCTACAACTTTGGACAGAGAATTTCTCTTTCTGGGATATGAAAGTCACAGTGAGAAATGTCAGAAAGATGATCTGATAAAAAGGTTGTACTTGTATCCAGATTGTTCAATGGAGCTGTATCTCATTGCACCATATTTATTCTTACTTCTTGAGTGGAAACAATTGTAAAAAAAAGTTCTTCTCATGATGACTTTTCATGTCTGTTTTGATAACTATTCTGTCTCAAGTAAAAACTTTTGATGTTTCTAAAATAACAGATCATCATGTATTCATGAGTAATCAAAATGTTTTAACAAAATCTAGTTTTCCTGTTTATCTTTTTAAATTAGATCCATTTTTTTATTTTGCTTTGTCCGAGATAATGATTTCTACACTATTTTTACTTCAGCTGAAAGACAATATATTCTGCTTCATCCTATTATTTTTACTCTATGACTGTTATAAACAGCATGCTTTGGGAGCAGCTAGGTGGCACATTGAATAGAGCAGTAACTGGAAGCAGAAGAGTCTGAATTCCAATTTGTTCTCAGACACTAATAAATTATGTAAACCTGAGTAAACTGCTTAACCCATCTTCTCTTTTATCAGCCCTTTTCCCTCCTCATCGCTTTTCACTTCTATTTCCCTAATGGTTGCAATACATTGCTATAACCAAATAATCATGAATGTTTTCCCCTGTTTGAACCAATTCAAATG